>NC_064638.1:35545192-35849326 GCF_023864345.2 Schistocerca serialis cubense
CTGTTCATCCTCAGCCTGAGCAATTATGATTATGACTGGCTACGGTCGCAGGTTCGAATCCTGCCTCGGGCATGGATGTGTGTGATGTCCTTAGGTTAGTTAGGTTTAAGTAGTTCTAAGTTCTAGGGGACTGACGATCTCAGAGCTTAAGTCCCATAGTGCTGACAGCCCTTTGAACCATTTGATTACGACTGTGGGTGAAAACAATATTGTCTAAAAACAGTCTTTCGTAGGGAAAACTGTCAACCTGTGGCACGTTCAATGCCAGATATGCAGACAACACGACACGTGGAATCCCTATATACATATGCAGCGTGAGTCAGCTGCCCCTACTGCCGTCGTTTTAGGTAACGCCACATGACAGAACAATGTTAGTGGCCAGTTTGGTCTGGAGACGTGAAGCACAATGTTAAAATGCTGCGAAACAACTGATAAATTATACGAAGACATCTTAGACCTATTGTACGAATTTTGTCATATATTAATTCTTACACTGGGTTGTATATTGGAAAGTTGTTGCTTCCAGCCGCCCGGTGTGGCCGAGCGGTTCTAGGCGCTTCAGTCTGGAACCGCGCGACCGCTACGGTTGCAGGTTGTAATCCTGCCTCGGGCATGGATGTGAGTGATGTCCTTAGGTTAGTTATGTTTCAGTCGTTCTAAGTTCTATGGGACTGATGTCCTCAGATGTTAAGTCCCATAGTGCTCAGAGCCATTTGAACCATTTTTGTTGCTTCCACATTTCGCACTTTGATATCTCCCGTTAATTTCGTTGTTTCCGATGGTGAAACAAGCTTTATAAGGCAATGTCCCTGAACCAGTTACAAAAGATTTAGTACTATAACAGGAATAAACTTACGGAGACATCAAAAAACCTATATGACTACTCCGCTAATTACACAAAGAAAGACTGGAGACACTTGGATAAACATGGCAGAAGAAAGATATATGCTTGTCCAAAAACGTCGCGTAACTCATGGCCAGTCCAAACTTGTATTTTTTTACAGTATGATTCCGTTTGATAACAGTAGACCAGAACTCTGAGAGGAAACCTGTATCGCTTACGTGCTGTCTGTCGCCTGTCTGAGTTCCGCTCCTGCTACAGACGCACCGTGGGTCGCATACAACGCACATGTGGGGCACCTGACTCGGCCTGTACTTGAACAAATGTGACTGGCTCCGCCAGCTACGCTTACGCCGTCTAACAGCAGGCTTTCTACATCTACATCTAGATTTATACTCCGCAAGCCACCCAACGGTGTGTGGCGGAGGGCACTTTACGTGCCACTGTCATTACCTCCCTTTCCTGTTCCAGTCGCGTATGGTTCGCGGTAAGAACGACTGCCGGAAAGCCTCCGTGCGCGCTCGAATCTCTCTAATTTTACATTAGTGATCTCCTCGGGAGGTATAAGTAGGGGGAAGCAATATATTCGATACCTCATCCAGAAATGTACCCTCTCGAAACCTGGCGAGCAAGCTACACCGCGATGCAGAGCGCCTCTCTTGCAGAGTCTGCCACTTGAGTTTGCTAAACATCTCCGTAACGCTATCACGCTTACCAAATAACCCTGTGACGAAACGCGCCGCTCTTATTTGGATCTTCTCTATCACCTCTGTCAACCCGACCTGGTACGGGTCCCACAGTGACGAGCAATACTCAAGTATAGGACGAACGACTATTTTGTAAGCCACCTCCTTTACACTAATAAGACCACCGCTTCATTGGGAAGCTGATAAAATCCTCACTACAATCTACACTGGATGGCCGGTTTTATTATCAAACTAAACACTCCGATGACGACTTCGGCATTTCACAGTAGTGAGACCACTGCGGTTGGCCCAGGAGACATCGACCATGTCCAGCAACAACTTACGTTGCCCATTACCCTTGCAGCTATGCACGAGCTGTCGATGTTGCAGCGTAATCCGCCAGTAGCGCTAACACTTCTCTGCAATAGTGTACAATTTTTTCCCCTCTGCTGTAAACGTCTACCCTTCAAAACTTTCTATCTACTGCCTCACCCACACCTCACATGTATGAACAGCATGCTGTAGTCTCACCCAGTGAGTCTCGGTAGCAGCTAACCCTTCCGCATGAGGCAACTTTTTGAGATGGTCACTACACAAATGCCACTTCCACTTTTCTCTGTGTCTCTGTCTATAAAAAAGTGAGCTCCCACTGTGGCATAAGACTGTATGCCAGACTCATTGCTTGAAGTCGATCAGTAAGGTGGGCCAACACTTTCTTTACAGTGTGTCACGAAGCCTTGGTGAGTTGTCCGTGGAATGAATCGCTCAACATTATCGAGGAGTGCCAAAATATTATCACCACACCAAAATTAGGTTAATTAGAGATTAACAGTCTTTGAGGATGGCGATAATACCAATTAATTTTGACAATAATTCAATTCGCAATTTTATGTGAGTTGTGAGGGCGAACGAGATACCAGGTAGACAGTAATGATGCGCACGTGTAGAGGTATAGTCCATCGCTGTTGTTGGTCGTAATTGCAGTTACTCCAGAAGTTAGTAATTTTCGCCAAGATGCTGTTTCCTATTGTAAGGGAGTCCTTTGTGCCAAGTTTCAAAGCTTTTTCGTGTACGAATACATTACACAGTCGCCAAAGTAACGCTTCTCGCCGTCAGTGGAAGCCAGTGTCTGGTAATTTAATGCAACTATGTAGCCTGGCGAAAACTGTCCAAATGAGGACTTAAAAAATCCCCGCAGCAAGAGTTCTACCCCGCTGAGAGCCGAATTCTACTGCCATTCCCGTGGCTGCTGCAGTCAGTATCCACACCACATAGACATACCCTTTAGCCGCTAGGCTGAGACAGGTTAACTAAGTGCTGTAGGCACCAGAAGAGTCGATGAAAGATTACCAGTTATTTGGAGAAATAGTTAATGATTTTGTCTTCTTGCTAGTTGCGACAGTCGTTTCATCCGGATTTCCCGAGGCAATTCGCAGTTACGGTCGCTTCCAGCCCATCGACTGGTTCCAAGCCGCCGCTGAAGTAAACTGCCATGTACTACCTCTCTTGCTCGCACTCAATTTCCTGTTTTATTTTTTCACTTCGTGCGTATCCTCTGACTACTTATGTGTGCGGCTGTCCTTCGGTCCTAGAGCGTTGTCTCCCGGTAAGTAATAAAGTTCTTGTATCCAGGCACCTTTGCTACCTATTTCAGTGCCTTTGTACCTTGTTCAGCCGTGTGAACTTCATTGTTAACATATTTCTGGCTATTACTCAAGCAGAGTTGTGTTACTGCACTGTTCCCTACTGTGCTTTATTACCACCCTTTCATGTAACATTCATCAGGAAAATTTAAAGCCGGCCGGGGTGGCCGAGCGGTTCTAGGCGCTACAGTCTGGAACCGCGTGACCGCTATGGTCGCAGGTTCGAATCCTGCCACGGGCATGGATGTGTGTGGTGTCCTTAGTTAGTTAGGTTTAAGTAGTTCTAAGTTCTAGGGGACTGGTGACCTCAAAAGTTGTCCCATAGTGCTCAGACCCATTTGAACCATTTGAGAATTTAAATTACGTTCAATTAATGTGGCAGGTTACTCTGCTTCTGTTTGCTTCACATAAAATGACATATTTCGCATCAGCTTCCTGTACAATCACATGGTTCAAATTGCTCTGAGCACTATGGGACTTAACATCTGTGGTCATCAGTCCCCTAGAACTTAGAACTACTTAAACCTAACTAACCTACGAACATCACACACATCCATGCCCGAGGCAGGATTCGAATCTGGGACCATAGCGGCCACGCGGTTCCAGACTGAAGCGCCTAGAGCCGCACGGCCACACCGGCCAGCTCCTGTACAATCCTTTTACCATATTTCCCTTCAAGAATGAGGTCCACAGTTTACAGTTGCGGAATGAGGGTAGCTCGCATTATTTTTGACACCTGCCGTGTGGTCTCAGCGGGCCGTAGGTAACAAGCTTCCCATTCCTCTTAAAAAGTACAGCTCTGTGATTGGCCAGTCTAGAGTGGAAAGTTTGACCGAGTTTTCTGTTCCACTTCTGTCGCGTTTCTGGCGCTTTCCTGGCGCCCACCAGACTGGCGCTGCCGGGTCGTTCCTATGATTGGCTGAATAACGCCGCCACCCTGCGGAGAGACACTCGTCACGCGGTTAGGGCGACGAGTTCAGTAAGACCTGCTGAACACTCCTAGTGTAGGTTGGATTTAGGTAAGATTGGTTCAGTTACTTCATAATACGATGTAGGTATTTGTTGCATTAACTTAATTCAATCTGCAGGAGTATTAATAATCATTGGTAGCGTATACAAGGTAAAATCTTTCTAAGATCAACTATCTTCCCGCTTGCAAGTCATTAGTGTGCTCCCAAAGTCCAAAAGATCACTCTAACTGTTGGTCAGATCCTTCGAAGATCATCAGAATGAATACCAAGAGCGACATGTGGTGATTTTTATGAATTTTATATTTTTTGCGGAAAAAATTCGAGGTGTTGGTTCAGTAATAATGTTGCATGCAGCAGTTTTCCACAGCAGTCTTGGAACGTTATGACAAGCCAGGGAAGGCATTCGTAGTTTCAGCCCTGTAGCAAAGAGCAGGACCGACCGAATTCACAGGAGAAGCTGTTGGTGCAAGTAGTTGCTTAAGAGATGCTTCTTGTTCACACACCAAAGCAAAATGATTTAATAAGAAATACTAATTATGGTCGGCAAAGCCACTAATGAAGATTTACTGTATTACTAATATTTTAATTACATTAAAAATTGATATTTTTTGAAACAGTTGTTGGTATTACGTCGATCCATAAACAGCCAAATACATCACGGGGAAATTTAACACATAATGAAAATGGACGTACCAAAATAGCAACCAAAACTAGCTAGTTTAGGAGCATTCATTTTCATTATGTCTTATGCTGACGTATACTATGCTACGGGCCCAACTTACGGTAATGTTGCACTGAAATTCAGCGCGCTGGGCAGTAGGACAGCACCGGGTCCGGTAGAGATAGCACTGCATATCTATCAGTTGTGGTAATTCCGTTGCAGGAAAATGTGTTTACTAGGGTAGGCGACATAATACTCTTTAATAAATTTCTTTTGAGGTATTTCGAATGGAGGTTGACAACTTTAAGGGGTTCCACAAAAAGCAAAGTACAAGGGCCGAAATCATCTGGACACAGGACAGGAGGAGAAACCTCGCCGAAAGAATGAAAACGTTCTGGCAGGAGAAAAGAAGACTATCCAGCAAAGCAATAATTGTTTTCCGTGATCCACAGTATGCCGAAGTCGAGAAAAACGAAATTAATCCAGCAGTGTTCTGGTAACTCTATTCACGCGAATGTTTCAACCCTTCTTAGCGCACATCCGTCAGTTTTCCCATTACCAAGACGCTTTTCTTGGCAGCTCCTTTGTCCGTGTGTAAGCTGAATTTTTTTTTTCTACGAATCAGATCCCTTTTGTCGAATTTTTGCATTTTGATGCATCAGGACAGAATAATATCTCCCAGTTATTGTTAATAAACAGAATTCCTGCTGCTAGAAAACCGATTCAACGACCTTTCGCTCTAAGGACATCACATTCAACTTCATTGAAACTGAAGAACCGGCTTCTGTCCACCCTTTCGATGGGCGATTTTATTCTGAGGAGTTATCGTGATTCCTTATTCACATACTGACGCAGAAAACCAGTTTTATTTCTACTATACCGCGCCAAACAGTTCGGAAACTGTCGTTCAAATTCGTTTCTGATTCGCCGAGCGTAGCTGCACTACGCATTCTACACAAATCTTCCTCAAGTGTAGCTCTTCATGTAAAATTCAGCCGACATATTCTTATGAAATCCCTACAATCTTGCAAACTTCACGCACCTTCGTACGCCTATGTTCGAAAACCATTTCGTGCACCTTTTCAAGAACATTTTCGAAGGTATCTGGTGTATTAGCGGACGTCTTTCAGATTGATCATCTTGGATACTATCACGGCCTCGTTCAAATTCGGAAGCAAGTCAGCACACACGTTTCTTTTCGTTGTGGTCTTCAGAGACTGGTTTGATGCAGGTCTAACCCTTACAAGTCTCTTCATCTTCGAATATCTGCTTCAAGTGACACGCAGCTGAACCTAATTGCTGCATTCATCCCTTAATCTCCCCTACAGTTTATCCCCTCCATGCACACACTTCCCGCCATTACCAAACTGACGATTCCTTGATGCCTTCAGATGTGTACTACCTACCAATCCCTTCTTTTAATGACGTTGTTCATAATTTTTCCCTCAATTCCCTTGAGTCATCCTCATCAGCTATGCGAGCTACTCATCCAGTCTACAGCAATAACCTGTAGAACCTCATTTCAACAGCTTCCCTTCTTTTTTTTTTTTTTTTTGGTCATCAGTCTACTGACTGGTTTGATGCGGCCCGCCACGAATTCCTTTCCTGTGCTAACCTCTTCATCTCAGAGTAGCACTTGCAATCTACGTCCTCAATTATTTGCTTGACGTATTCCAATCTTTGTCTTCCTCTACAGTTTTTGACCTCTACAGCTCCCTCTAGTACCATGGAAGTCATTCCCTCATGTCTTAGCAGATGTCCTATCATCCTGTCCCTTCTCCTTATCAGTGTTTTCCACATATTCCTTTCCTCTCCGATTCTGCGTAGAACCTCCTCATTCCTTACCTTATCAGTCCACCTAATTTTCAACATTCGTCTATAGCACCACATCTCAAATGCTTCGATTCTCTTCTGTTCCGGTTTTCCCACAGTCCATGCTTCACTACCATACAATGCTGTACTCAAGACGTACAACTTCAGAAATTTCTTCCTTAAATTAAGGCCGGTATTTGATATTAGTAGATTTCTCTTGGCCAGAAATGCCTTTTTTGCCATAGCGAGTCTGCTTTTGATGTCCTCCTTGCTCCGTCCGTCATTGGTTATTTTACTGCCTAGGTAGCAGAATTCCTTAACTTCATTGACTTCGTGACCATCAATCCTGATGTTAAGTTTCTCGCTGTTCTCATTTCTATTACTTCTCATTACCTTCGTCTTTCTCCGATTTACCCTCAAACCATACTGTGTACTCATTAGACTGTTCATTCCGTTCAGCATATCATTTAATTCTTCTTCACTTTCACTCAGGATAGCAATGTCATCAGCGAATCGTATCATTGATATCCTTTCACCTTGTATTTTAATTCCACTCCTGAACCTTTCTTTTATTTCCATCATTGCTTCCTCGATGTACAGATTGAAGAGTAGGGGCAAAAAGCTACAGCCTTGTCTTACACCCTTCTTAATACGAGCACTTCGTTCTTGATCGTCCACTCTTATTATTCCCTCTTGGTTGTTGTACATATTGTATATGACCCGTCTCTCCCTATAGCTTACCCCTACTTTTTTCAGAATCTCGAACAGCTTGCACCATTTTATATTGTCGAACGCTTTTTCCAGGTCGACAAATCCCATGAAAGTGTCTTGATTTTTCTTTAGCCTTGCTTCCATTATTAGCCGTAACGTCAGAATTGCCTCTCTCATCCCTTTACTTTTCCTAAAGCCAAACTGATCGTCACCTAGCGCATTCTCAATTTTCTTTTCCATTCTTCTGTATATTATTCTTGTAAGCAGCTTCGATGCATGAGCTGTGAAGCTGATTGTGCGATAATTCTCGCACTTGTCAGCTCTTGCCGTCTTCGGAATTGTGTGGATGATGCTTTTCCGAAAGTCAGATGGTATATCGCCAGACTCATATATTCTACACACCAACGTGAATAGTCGTTTTGTTGCCACTTCCCCCAATGATTTTAGAAATTCTGATGGAATGTTATCTATCCCTTCTGCCTTATTTGACCGTAAGTCCTCCAAAGCTCTTTTAAATTCCGATTCTAATACTGGATCCCCTATCTCTTCTAAATCGACTCCTGATTCTTCTTCTATCACATCAGACAAATCTTCACCCTCATAGAGGCTTTCAATGTATTCTTTCCACCTATCTGCTCTCTCCTCTGCATTTAACAGTGGAATTCCCGTTGCACTCTTAATGTTACCACCGTTGCTTTTAATGTCACCAAAGGTTGATTTGACTTTCCTGTATGCTGAGTCTGTCCTTCCGACAATTATATTTTTTTCGATGTCTTCACATATTTCCTGCAGCCATTTCGTCTTAGCTCCCCTGCATTTCCTATTTGTTTCATTCCTCAGCGACTTTTATTTCTGTATTCCTTATTTTCCCGGAACGTGTTTGTACTTCCTCCTTTCATCAATCAACTGAAGTATTTCTTCTGTTACCCATGGTTGCTTCGCAGCTCCTTCTTTGTACCCATGTTTTCCTACTGCGCTATTCCTTATTGCTGTATCTATAGCGTTAGAGAACTTCAAACGTATCTCGTCATTCCTTAGTACTTCCGTATCCCACTTCTTTGCGTATTGATTCTTCCTGACTAATGTCTTGAACTTCACTACGATATTGTGATCTGAGTCTATATCTGATCCTGGGTACGCCTTAGAATCCAGTATCTGATTTCGGAATCTCTGTCTGACCATGATGTAATCTAATTGAAATCTTCCCGTATCTCCCGGCCTTTTACAAGTATACCTCCTCCTCTTGTGATTCTTGAACAGGGTATTCGCTATTACTAGCTGAAACTTGTTACAGAACTCAATTAGTCTTTCTCCTCTTTCATTCCTTGTCCCAAGCCCATATTCTCCTGTAACCTTTTCTTCTACTCCTTCCCCTACAACTGCATTCCAGTCGCCCATGACTATTAGATTTTCGTCCCCCTTTACATACTGTATTACCCTTTCAATATCCTCATACACTTTATCTGTTCATCTTCAGCTTGCGACGTCGGCATGTATACCTGAACTATCGTTGTCGGTGTTGGTCTGCTGTCAATTCTGATTAGAACAACCCGATCACTGAACTGTTCACAGTAACACACCCTCTGCCCTACCTTGCTATTCATAACGAATCCTACACCTGTTATACCATTTTCTGCTGCTACTCATCTGACCAGAAATCCTTGTCTTCCTTCCACTTCACTTCACTTCACTGACCCCTACTATATCTAGATTGAGCCTTTGCATTTCCATTTTCAGATTTTCTAGTTTCCCTACCACATTCAAGCTTCTGACATTCCATGCCTGGACTCGTAGAACGTTATCCTTTCGTTGATTATTCAATTTATTTCTCATGGTAACCTCCCCCTTGGCAGTCCCCTCCCGGAGATGCGAATGGGGGACTAGTCCGGAATCTTTTGCCAATGGAGAGATCATCATGACACTTTTTTCAATTACAGGCCACATGTCCTGTGGATACACGTTACGTGTCTTTAATGCAGTGGTTTCCATTGCCTTCTGCATGCTCATGTCGTTGATCATTGCTGATTCTTCCGCCTTTAGGGGCAATTTCCCACCCCTAGGATAAGAGAGTGCATTGGCGGCCGAAGACTTCCGGCATAAGAAGTCAGCCTCATTCTGCCAACGGCCTTGTCAAAGAAGGCGGAGGAGCGGAAAGAGGTTCAGAGCACTCTCTTGTCCTAGGGGTGGGAAATTGCCCCTAAAGGCGGAAGAATCAGCAATGACCAAAGGCATGAGGATGCAGAAGGCAATGGAAACCACTGCATTAAAGACACGTAACGTGTATCCACAGGACATGTGGCCTGTAATTGAAAAAGTGTCATGATGATCTCTCCATTGGTAAAAGATTCCGGACTAGTCCCCCGTTCGGATCTCCGGGAGGGGACAGCCAAGGGATAAGTAACCACGAGATAAAGATTGAATAACCTACGAAAGGATAACGTTCTAGGAGTAGGGGCGTAGAATGTCTGTAATATCTAGGTGGTAGTGAAGCTAGAAAATCTGAAAAGGGAAACGCAGAGGCTCAGTCTAGATATAGTGGGAATCACTAAGGAGGAATGGAAAGAAGACAAAGATTTCTTGTCAGACGAGTACAGGATAATGTTAACAGCAACAGAAAATGGTAAAATGGGAGTAGAATTTGTTATGAATTGATAGGTACAGCAGAGGGTGAGCTGCTGTGAACAGTTCAGCCATAGGGTCGTTCTCATCAGAATCGACAGGAAACCAACACCAACATCGATAATTGAGGTATACATACCGACGTCGCAAGCAGAGGATGAAGAGATAGAGAAACTATATGAGAATATTGAATGTGTAATTCAGTACGTAAAGGGAGATCAAAATTTAATAATAATAGGTAAGTGGTGATGTGTCGGCAGCTGGGCCAACACCTTGTAGGTCGAGATGGCTGAAAATGCACGCTAGACTAACGCAGACGGGCGTGAAGTACTGGAACAGGCTACGTAATTAATGCTATGAAGAAAAGTACGTAGCTGGATTAATACTTATCTTTAATCAATCATTGTGGTACATCGCTCTTGACTATACACAGGACACTTTAATTACATTCACTGTAAGGCTAATGGCGCCTTGCTAGTTCGTAGCCATTAACTTAGCTGAAGGCTATTCTGTCTCTCGGCTAATGAGAGAGAAAGGCTTCGTACATCTAGTCGCTGTGTTACAAAAAGGTACGGCCAAACTTTCAGGAAACATTCCTCACACACGCACAAAGAAAGAAAATACGTTATGTGGACATGTGTCCGGAAACGCTTACTTTCCATGTTAGAGCTCATTTTATTACTTCTCTTCAAATCACATTAATCATGAAACGGAAACACACAGCAACAGAACGTACCAGCGTAAGTTCACACACTTTGTTACAGGAAATGTTCAAAATGTCCTCCGTTAGCGAGGATACATGCATCCACCCTCCGTCGCATGGAATCCCTGATGCGCTGATGCAGCCCTGGAGAATGGCGTATTGTATCAAAGCCCTCCACAATACGAGCACGAAGAGTCTCCACATTTGATGCCGGGTTTGCGTAGACAAGAGCTTTCAAATGCCCCCATAAATGAAAGTCAAGAGGGTTGAGGTCAGGAGAGCGTGGAGGCCATGGAATTGGTCCGCCTCTACCAATCCATCGGTCGCTGAATCTGTTGTTGAGAAGCGTACGAACACTTCGACTGAAATGTGCAGGAGCTCCATCGTGCATGAACCACATGTTGTGTCGCACGTGTAAAGGCACATGTTCTAGCAGCACAGGTAGAGTATCCCGTATGAAATCATGATAACGTGCTCCATTGAGCGTAGGTGGAAGAACTAAAATGAGCTCTAACATGGAAATTAAGCGTTTCTGGACACATGTCCACATAACATCTTTTCTTTATTTTTGTGTGAGGAATGTTTCCTGAAAGTTTGGCCGTACCTTTTTGTAACACCCTGTAGAAATATAGAAGATATAGGGGAAAGAACTTTGGAAAGCTTAAGGTCAAATAAGCATAAGGGATAGATAACATTCCAGCAGAATTTCTAAAATCATTGGGGGAAGTGGCAACAAAACGACTATTCACGTTTGTGCGTATAATGTATGATTTCGGAAAACCATCATCTACATAATTCTGAAAACAGCAAACGCCGACAAGTGCGAGAATTATCGCACAATCAGCTTAACAGCTCATCCATTCAAGGTGCTGAAAAGATTGATATACAGAAGAGTGAAAAATAAAACTAAGAACCTGTTAAATGACGATCAGTTGGCTTTAGGAAAGGCAAAGGCACCACAGAGGCAGTTCTAACGTTGCAATTGATAATGGAAGCGAGACTGAAGAAAAATTAGGACATGTTCATTGGATTTGTCGATCAGGAAAAAGCGTTCGCCAACGTAAAACAGTGCAAGATTTTTGAAATTCTGAGAAAAATACGGAGAGACATGTAGTATACAACATATACAAGAACCAAGAGAGAATAATAAGATTGAAGACCACGAACGAAGTGCTTGGGCTAAAATGGTGTAAGACTATAAGAAAAATTTTTAAAAAAGGTTAGTTCTCTTGTATATTCCTTGTATGTTTACCTTGTTTGCTGATTTAGTACTTGCCTACCATCTGAGCTGTTAATAACTCACACAGGTGCTTGTCTATTCTCCAAAGATATGTTTAATCTTCCTTGGGCTGCATCCATATTTCCCGTAGTGATGCCTGCTTCCACTGCTCTGTATTCGTCCTCTAGCCATTCTTTCTTTGCCAAATTGGACTTTTTAGATTTCCACATTATCTGCACCTTTTTCTTCAGTTAAATTCAAACTATTGTGCCTTCTCCAGTGATGGGCCTTGTCTTTTTGCTTATAAACATTTACGAATATCTTTTAATAAATTTGTATTAGTGGCGCCCGATATGGAAAAACTTATTATCATTTAACATTTACTATCATCGGATAAATTTCGGTTGGCATGACACCTCCTTTTACACAAAAACACCACTGTCACTGCACCATACGTATTTTTCTCCTTTTCTGAAAATTCACGGAATGCAACTTATTCAGAGAGCTGCCTACTGTCAGCTACTAGGCAGAGAGACTTCCAATTTTACACGGAGCACACTGAAAGTAGTGGCAACCTCCGGTGGGGAAAAGAATGACACACCCAGTGCTGCCATTTCTGGACGAGGCAGAGAACATGTCACAATATCCACGTAGACCATTGCCCTTCCAATCGTCCCACTACAATGTCACATTTTCTTTAGTCTGATTCGGCATGGTAGATTCCTGTAGAGGTCTGGCTCTTATCAGTCAAAATGAGCCATGTGAGGAGAGGAGCAAGGCAATCCAACTTGGTAAGGAAGGTTAGTCATTACAGACGGAGTATAAGTGTGAATTTGCTTGAGCCTTCTTGAAGTAACCATCCTGTAATTCGCCAAAAATGGTTTAGGAAACCATGGAAAACCGAATTCCGGATAGCCGATAACGAATTAGAAGCCTGAATACTGAAAGTCACAGAGACCATATCTTAACTATGTCGCTTGGCCTTAGTTTCTCGAGACGGCATCCTTGTATAAAATTGTCAGTGTTCAGACCGTGTCACAACTCAGTTAAAACTCGAGTTTTCGAAAATAATCACCATCTTCTTCGTGAAGAGATGAATGTCTGTCAAGAGCAACGTCTTCCACCTTTACAGTGCCATTGGTCGGGTGACGTCATCTGACCAATGACATGCTTCAGCGCCACAATAAAGAAGGCAAACGTTGCTCCCAGCATACAAACGTCTCTACACTAAAAAGGTGGTGATTATCTTCGAAAGCTCTAGTTTTAACTCAGATGGTTCAAATGGCTCTGAGCACCATGGGACTTAACTTCTGAGGTCATTAGTCCCCCAGAACTTAGAACTACTTAAACCTAGCTAACCTAAGGACATCACACACACCCATGCCCGAGGCAGAATTCGAACCTGCGACCGTAGCGGTCGCGCGGTTCCAGACTGTAGCGCCTAGAACCGCTCGGCCACCACGGCCGGCTTTAACTCAGATCTGATGGGGTCTGAACACAGAGAAAATTTTATACGAGTTACAATGATTATAGTCGTGAATGATTCGATTGTGGATAATGCGTAAACAGCAGCAAAACTTAGCTTTAATTAACATTTTGGAATAAGCAGAAAAAGAATTAGTATAGTTTCATTGAAAGAAACTATTTTCCTGCTTGTATCTCAGTTTTTAATGAGGTTTGATAGAGCAGCGTTTGCTATTTTATGAGGTCATAGTAAAGAGAGATCATCAGTATCTAGCGTACGGAACGGATCTAAAGTGAAACAGATGCCTAACCCGAGATACTCGAATAAGCGACGCTACGGCGAGACTACAGAAAGCGAAACTTAAATTTCCTCTTTTCCTACTCAGCAGGAGCAACTCGGAGGCTCCGACTGTAATAGTGTGAAAGCTCCAATATCTGAAAAACCTCCCTGTTACCGGGTATCTGCGGATTTGCAAAGCTAATATCATCCATAGAGCTGAGAACAAAGGACGCAAAATTAGTAACTCTTTTGTCTTTAGGGGTCCACAACCGTTGTAAATTTGTTAAAGGAAGTCATTTTTCTGTGTAGACTGTTCTTCATTCAGAAATAAACGCTTTATTTCATTGTTTAGCAGTCAGCTAATTTCGCCACCTCTAACATTACCAAGCTACATCACAGTAAAACTTGGTACATTTGCAGAATGCTATACTCCACACATCAGTGTTAGGAGAAAGCAAAATGCAATGTTGCCTCTGACAAATGTTTCGCGCAGGCATCATATTTTCCTTTCCCATAACAGAGATGTTGAATATAATATACTGCAAACGTACCAAGTTTTATTATGATGGGCTTGGCAATGTTCGGGGGAGGGGGAGGGGGGCGGGCGCAACTGCTAAACAATGAAACAAAATGTTTATTTCATAATAAAAGAGAAGCCTACGCGGTAAAATCACTTTTTTTAAAGCTCACAATTATAATGGAAGAATATCGGTTCAACATAAGTGTTTTGTGTGTGTGTGTGTGTGTGTGTGTGTGTGTGTGTGTGTGTGTGATGGAGAGAGAGAGAGAGAGAGAGAGAGAGAGAGAGAGGAATGCCGAAAATTGTGGAGAGTGGTTGAAGAAGGCCAAGAGTTGACTGACTGACTTTGAACTGAAAGAGATTCATTAACTTTCCACGAAAGAAATCACAAGATCAAATACCAGAATGAATCTTTCTCGCTGCAGTGGTGTGTAGGCTGCTTCGAAACTTCTGGACTGGGACACGTACATGGAAACCTGCCAAACGCAGGCAACGCTGTTGGCAAGATTCCGGATACATGTCCCAGTTCGGCACACAGTTTTAATCTGCAGCGGCATGTCGACAGTTGAACTGTGCGACAATGGGCGCAACCAAATTTGTAAGGATCTGAAATTATAGGTACCTCAGCCGAGCGCCAGCCAAGGGCCGGTACCTACTTTGACGAGCCGAGTTGGCTATACGCGCCCGGCTAGAAGGAAACATGGCGCGTCGCAGGTTTCCGACAGTGAGTGCAGTTCTTATTTGGTCAATGTTCGACCGTAATTAGGAAACTGGGACTATTCACAATATACACTTGCGGAAAAATATAACAACAACAAAAAATAATCAATGTAGAGAAAGAAGTTTCTGGAATACATTCCTCTACGTAACGTATTTAAGTAATTAATATTGCAATATTACAGGTTAATGTAAGCGTGAGATATGTCAAATGGTGGTAAAATTAATAACCGGTGTAGCCGCTAGAATGTTCTACATCTACGTAAATACTCCGCGAGGCAACGTACGGTGCGTGGCGGAGGGTATCCTGTACAGCTGATAGTCATTTCCTTTCCTGCTCCACGAGTAAAAAAAGATTGTCTATATGCCCCCGTACAAGCCCTAATTTTTCGAATCCTACCATCCTGGTCCTTACGCGCAGTGTATGATGGCGAAAGTAGAATCACTCGGCAGTCAGCTTCAAAAGCCGGTTGTCTAAATTTTCTCAATACCATTTCTCGAAGAAAACGTCGCCTTCCCTCCAGGGATTCCCATCTGAGTTCCCGAAGAATCTCTGTGGCACGTGTTGTTCGAACCTTGACTGCAAATTTTTACGGCAGTCTCGAGATTCAACCTGCTGTGCTGCCATTCATGAACAACATTCCAGGGGGAGTTTCCTGACAGGATAACGCTTATCCACATACCGCTGTTGTAACCCAAGATGCTCTACAGAGTGCAAAAGTGCATGCATTGTGTTGTACAGGTGTCGGATCTCAATTTGCAGGGTAGAGTTCCATGCTTATTTTACCTGGTCGGACAATATAAGGACGGTTCATGCTCGTTGTGGATAAAGTTGGCCGTCATTCTATAGATCACGTTGGATTACAACAGCGGTCTGCGGACGAGCGTTATCCCGTTGGAAAACACCCCCGGGAATACTATTCATAAACGGCAGTACAACAGGTCGAATCACCAGGCTGCCGTACAAATTCGCAGTCAAGATAGCCACGACAGTGCTTCCGCTGTCGCACGAAACCACACCCCCGACCACACCCCCGACCACAGCTCCAGTGTGTCTGGCACGCAGACAGGTTGCCTGCAGGCCCTCGACTGACCTCCTTCCAACCAACACACGGCCACCACTGGCACCAAAGCAGGCTCAGATATCATCAGAAAATGCTGGAGACCTCCACCCTCCCTTGCAGTGAGCTCTCGCTTGACACCACTGAAGCCGCAAATGGCGATGGTTCGGAATCAGTGGGATGCACGTTACAGGGCGTCTGGCTCGGAGCTGTTCTTAACTAACCGAATTCTGACTGTTCGTTGTACCACTGTGGTGCCAACTACTGCTCAAATTGCTGCTGCAGATCTGGTATGACGCGCCAGAGCCATATCCGAACACGATGGTGTTCCCTCTCGTGACCACCGCCAGCAACCATGTACAGTGGCTTCTGCAGCGTCTCAGAAGGAACATACAGCTTCTCGCAGCCGTATTACACGACCTTGTGTTGATAATGGCGTCTTTGACGCCATCAGAGGCGTTCTCGACTGACATAAACTCACCAAATCATATCTCAAAAGTAACTAACGGTCACAACTATTGCAGCGTGTATTTAAAGTAATAATAATTTGCATCGTCACACTGGCGCTACGAGGGCCAGTCTAATGCAACTTGCACGAAGTATGAAGACACATCATCTTTCAGACGTAGAAGCACACCTACCAACTTTCGTTTACGCCGCACAATTCCTTCTTTGTGTTGCGATTTTTTTCCGTCAGTGTTACAGTCAAAGTGAGTTACTATTTTCTTCCACGGAACGTTCCATAACTTATTTCCTCATCTTAAGCAGAATCAGTGGTTTTCACGAGTACTTCATTTCCTCGATGTAGCCAGTTGCCTGCCTCATGATTCCCTTCGCCACAAATTAACAATCACGAGTCATTTGTTATGATATTGTACCACTGAAGTCATACGACAAACCTGATTTGAAACTTCCTGGAAAATTAAAATTCTGTGCCGAACTGAGACTCGACCCCGCAGCCTTGGCTTCCACAGCCAATGATCGTATTTTTATCACCGAAGAAAAAACTGCAACCAGCCACACTTGCTGATGAATTATTTATTTCGCCGTAACTAGTTTCGGGCCCGAGTCGATCGTCAGGTGGCAGCGCGAATTTCCTGTATAAATTTCACAGTTTTTGGTGCTCTAATTGGAGACAGATCTCGTGATCGAGCAGTCCAAGGCAACATGTCGACTTCTGTAGAGCACGTTGGGTTACAACAGCGGTATGTGGACGAGCATTATCCTGTTGGAAAACACTCCCTGGAATGTTCGTGATTTTCACGCTTACAAAAGCTTTTACATTATTTTACCTTTACTTATTGCATGAAAGGTTCACTATACATTGCAGCATAGGGGTCTGCATCACTGATGCGGAGCAAGCTGAAACTGAAATTAGGTAAAGACAAGATTGCGGACACGTGTTCTACTTCTGACTTCACGTCAGCTATTTATTTGATTGGTTTCACCACAGAAGAAGGTGGTTGCAGCAACGGCATCGTTGAACAGGTATGATGTACTGTATGTTAAGGATTCTGTTTCTTAGCCTAGATCGCGATAGACCTGATACTCTGATCCGATATACCAACATCACTTTTCACTGTACTTTTATAAGAATCTTGTGATATTTTAACATATTTAGTACCTGCATGTCTGAGCTTCTTGTCATGCTTGATTTCGTTCAGTGTTAAGTCACTGATCTAGCGAGAGTGTTCTCAAGCAGTCGTGGATGAGACAATGGTCTTACTGAGTGAGACACGCAGCCGCAGCTCACGACTCCACATGGGAAACACAACCTAAGCTGTGGCTTAGCCATTTCTCCCCAACAACCTTCTTCCCGGCGTACAAGTCCAACAAACTGTCCTTCCGCGAAGTCTGGAATGTAGGACATAGGTACTGACGAAGTAAAAGTATGGGGGAGCAGCGGGTTGGTTTTGTCCTGTTAGCTCAGTGATTAACAGAGCACTAACCGTGAAAGGCAAATCCCACTACGATACACAATTCCGAAAAAGCGCACTCTCTGTTACAAGAGATTCCGGCAAAGCACACTCCAAGTCGTTAAGTTCACACGTTTACACCACTGAATGTCACGTCTAAAGACGAAAAACAAACAATCCACAGATGTACAGGTGTAGATATGCAGTACCATGAAATTCAAGAGCTCACATTGCGAACCAAAGCTACATACGGCATTCTTCTTGACGTTTGCGTCTTTCGAACAGCATTGCATAGAGATAGCTGAGATCAGTTGAATGATTACAAACTAATCCCCCTTCAGAATACAGTTAATCAGAAGTAAGGGGTTGTTGTTGTTGTGGTCTTCAGTCCTGAGACTGGTTTGATGCAGCTCTCCATGCTACTCTATCCTGTGCAAGCTACTTCATCTCCCAGTACCTACTGCAACCTACATCCTTCTGAATCTGCTTAGTGTATTCATCTCTTGGTCTCCCTCTACGATTTTTACCCTCCACGCTGCCCTCCACTACTAAATTGGTGATCCCTTGATGCCTCAGAACATGTCCTACCAACCGATCCCTTCTTCTGGTCAAGTTGTGCCACAAACTTCTCTTCTCCCCAATCCTATTCAATACTTCCTCATTAGTTATGTGATCTACCCATCTTATCTTCAGCATTCTTCTGTAGCACCACATTTCGAAAGCTTCTATTCTCTTCTTGTCCAAACTATTTATCGTCCATGTTTCACTTCCATACATGGCTACACTCCATACGAATACTTTCAGAAATGACTTCCTGACACTTAAATCAATACTGGATGTTAACAAATTTCACTTCTTCAGAAACGCTTTCCTTGCCATTGCCAGCCTACATTTTATATCCTCTCTACTTCGACCATCATCAGATATTTTGCTCCCCAAATAGCAAAACTCCTTTACTACTTTAAGTGCCTCATTTCCTAATCTAATTCCCTCAGCATCACCCGACTTAATTAGACTACATTCCATTATCCTTGTTTTGCTTTTGTTGATGTTCATCTTATATCCTCCTTTCAAGACACTGTCCATTCCATTCAACTGCTCTTCCAAGTCCTTTGCTGTCTCTGACAGAATTACAATGACATCGGCGAACCTCAAAGTTTTTATTTCTACTCCATGAATTTTAATACCTACTCCGAATTTTTCTTTTGTTTCCTTTACTGCTTGCTCAATATACAGATTGAACAACATCGGGGAGAGGCTACAACCCTGTCTTACTCCCTTCCCAACCACTGCTTCCCTTTCATGTCCCTCGACTCTTATAACTGCCATCTGGTTTCTGTACAAATTGTAAATAGCCTTTCGCTCCCTGTATTTTACCCCTGCCACCTTTAGAATTTGAAAGAGAGTATTCCAGTCAACATTGTCAAAAGCTTTCTCTAAGTCTACAAATGCTAGAAACGTAGGTTTGCCTTTCCTTAATCTTTCTTCTAAGATAAGTCGTAAGGTCAGTATTGCCTCACGTGTTCCAGTGTTTCTACGGAATCCAAACTGATCTTCCCCGATGTTGGCTTCTACTAGTTTTTCCATTCGTCTGTAAAGAATTCGTGTTAGTATTTTGCAGCTGTGACTTATTAAGCTGATAGTTCGGTAATTTTCACATCTGTCAACACCTGCTTTCTTTGGGATTGGAATTATTATATTCTTCTTGAAGTCTGAGGGTATTTCGCCTGTTTCATACTTCTTGCTCACCAGATGGTAGAGTTTTGTCAGGACTGGCTCTCCCACGGCCGTCAGTAGTTCCAATGGAATATTGTCTACTCCGGGGGCCTTGTTTCGACTCAGGTCTTTCAGTGCTCAGTCAAACTCTTCACGCAGTATCGTATCTCCCATTTCATCTTCATCTATATCCTCTTCCATTTCCATAATATTGTCCTCAAGTACATCGCCCTTGTATAGACCCTCTATATACTCTTTCCACCTTTCTGCTTTCCCTTCTTTGCTTAGAACTGGATTTCCATCTGAGCTCTTGATATTCATACAAGTCGTTCTCTTATCTCCAAAGGTCTCTTTAATTTTCCTGTAGGCGGTATCTATCTTACCCCTAGTGAGATAGGCCTCTACATCCTTACATTTGTCCTCTAGCCATCCCTGCTTAGCCATTTTGCACTTCCTGTCGATCTCATTTTTGAGACGTTTGTATTCCTTTTTGCCTGTTTCACTTACTGCATTTTTATATTTTCTCCTTTCATCAATTAAATTCAATATTTCTTCTGTTACCCAAGGATTTCTACTAGCCCTCGTCTTTTTACCTACTTGATCCACTGCTGCCTTCACTACTTCATCCCTCAAAGCTACCCATTCTTCTTCTACTGTATTTATTTCCCCCATTCCTGTCAATTGCTCCCTTATGCTCTCCCTGAATCTCTGTACAACCTCTGGTTCTTTTAGTTTATCCAGGTCCCATCTCCTTAAATTCCCACCTTTTTGCAGTTTCTTCAGTTTTAATCTACAGGTCATAACCAATAGATTGTGGTCAGAGTCCACATCTGCCCCTGGAAATGTCTTACAATTTAAAACCTGGTTCCTAAATCTCTGTCTTACCATTATATAATCTATCTGATACCTTTTAGTGTCTCCAGGGTTCTTCCATGTATACAACCTTCTTTCATGATTCTTAAACCAAGTGTTAGTTATGATTATGTTGTGCTCTGTGCAAAATTCTACCAGGCGGCTTCCTCTTTCATTTCTGTCCCCCAATCCATATTCACCTACTATGTTTCCTTCTCTTCCTTTTCCTACACTCGAATTCCAGTCACCCATGACTATTAAATTTTCGTCTCCCTTCACAATCTGAATAATTTCTTTTATTTCATCATACATTTCTTCAATTTCTTCGTCATCTGCAGAGCTAGTTGGCATATAAACTTGTACTACTGTAGTAGGTGTGGGCTTCGTATCTATCTTGGCCACAATAATGCGTTCACTATGCTGTTTGTAGTACCTTACCCGCATTCCTATTTTCCTATTCATTATTAAACCTACTCCTGCATTACCCCTATTTGATTTTGTGTTTATAACCCTGTAGTCACCTGACCAGAAGTCTTGTTCCTCCTGCCACCGAAGTCTTGTTCCTCCTGCCACCGAACTTCACTAATTCCTACTATATCTAACTTCAACCTATCCATTTCCCTTTTTAAATTTTCTAACCTACCTGCCCGATTAAGGGATCTGACATTCCACGCTCCGATCCGTAGAACGCCAGTTTTCTTTCTCCTGATAACGACATCCTCTTGAGTAGTCCCCGCCCGGAGATCCGAATGGGGGACTATTTTACCTCCGGAATATTTTACCCAAGAGGACGCCATCATCATTTAATCATACAGTAAAGCTGCATGCCCTCGGGAAAAATTATGGCTGTAGTTTCCCCTTGCTTTCAGCCGTTCGCAGTACCAGCACAGCAAGGCCGTTTTGGTTAATGTTACAAGGCCAGATCAGTCAATCATCCTGACTGTTGCCCTTGCAACTACTGAAAAGGCTGCTGCCCCTCTTCAGGAACCACACGTTTGTCTGGCCTCTCAACAGATACCCCTCCGTTGTGGTTGCACCTACGGTACGGCTATCTGTATCGCTGAGGCACGCAAGCCTCCCCACCAACGGCAAGGTCCATGGTTCATGGGGGGGAGTAAGGGGTATTATACTGTATTTTGATTATTTGGCACCTTAATATGCTTAATGTGTCCACTTCAGTGTATTAGCTCTTTTTTCTGCATCTAACAGTCTTCTCGCAATCACACCACATTATTTACTACCTGATGTTTCCTGCATCGTCATAACTGTACCACTAAGAACACTACACCTGTCAGTATAGACTACCCATTTTGCGTCTATGCATCCACACTTCAACACTTGACCTGCTGCCCTGGGCAAAATGTCGGTGTTCCTTTGACACCTTGTGTGTGCATTCCTATATATATTCGGTATATTTAGTTGATAATAAATCAGTTTGGAAGTTTGGGAACCGAGTTCTGGTTTTCTAAATCTGAATCACATAAGAGCAGAGGGCAGTAAAAATTATTGTGTATTGCCTACTATCCTTGAGAAGCTTCTAAGAAAGTTCACAGTGGCCACCTAAGCTTTGTAATTGTGTATATTCTATCCATGTTTTAAGTTGTAAATGAATAATTCAAAAGAGATTCATTTTGTAGTCTTTGTTTAGCTTATGAGGTATTATCAGATTAGCATTCATAGATAGTAGTGTAACAACGTCTATAAACAAAATACAGCCCACGAAATAAATTCATTAATCACTAAAATAAAATTACGAAGACCCAATATACTGGAGAAATGCGTCGATCCTGTCGATACACCTTCAGTGCAAAATGTACATACGAAAATCAATTTAATTACTACTAAATATCGATTTTTTCGGTATACTGATACACCGTTTCCATCTCTACCACGTATCCCAGGTCCTTTATTATACGCGTGATGACACCTTTCGGTCCAGACACCGCTGAGTGTTGAAGCACAGCTCTGACGCCCCGCTTTGAAGAATGAACCTCAATCTGCACCGGACACGACCTGGCTGTTGATTCCAGCACTGCTCTGGTACCAAATAACTCAACTTTTGCATTAATCGGTCTAATGCGTTCGTGGCATTCGTCTGTTTCTGTCAATATCCCGTAATTCGTGGAAAATAGTGGGTGTCGCCGCTTAGACCACGGTAGGCAGATTTTACAAACAATTCAATACCCTCTGGTAGACAAGCAAAAATGTGGCAGTATATTGTTCGAAATACCGTCCCTCTGGACGGCTGCAGTGTAAACAGAGGCGCACCGTGGACTGGCAGACCCGCTCTGCTTGCCAGGAGATTGACCCACACTCCCAGCCGCTGGCTCAGTCCCAGGCAGCCACGCATACGTAAGTGAGACGTAGTAGCTGTGTATCATACGCCACGCCACGAAGAAAGGCTCGCGGCCCTCGTACTTGGATGCGCAGCGAACAGGGTGAAGGATTGCTGCCAAGATACAACTGACGCAGCATCTAAATGCTATCATCTGTTCAACACTGAGAAGTACACTGCGTGCCTTTTAATACTCGGTCACCAAATTACAGCGTTTCTTATAATATTTCGGAAAATACCTTCAAGAATCCATATTCGTTACTATGTAAGCGCATTTGAGACTTCATTTCTTTGCCCGGTCGGTACTTCCTTTCTAATACGTCGATTAATGTAGACGGAGCGATCTTCTGTGGAGTGAACGAAAAATAGGAGTATTCGACTGACGAGAAAGCTATTCATTCCCTGTATTTAATTGAAGGAAAGCACATTTCATCTCTGTAACGGTATAATACCCACTGTGCTGCTACACAGAAATAACTATGCAAGAGAACTTATCTATGAATAGTCCTCTTCAGGACCAACCAAGTACACAACACTCATCCATCCCAACTGGTAAGAACTTACGGACATGTCACTTGATCACTGAATCGATTACATCTGCTTCATAATGCTATAGATATCATACGAGGGCGTGCTGAAAAGTAATCCCTCTGAATTTTTTATGTGAAAATTCTTAAGGCCCTTTAAATAAATCAAAAGTTAATATTTATGGAATGTTCCGTCTGCTCTTGGAGGAATATAGAGATATTAATAACGTGAATACAACGTATAAGTGTTCCGCAATAATATTTATCAGTTCGTTATGAACCATTTTCGGCTTCTCATGCCATCGTCAGATAATTTAATGTTTAATGAATAGTCCACACTTCAGCGAGAATTCATAGCTGTACAAAGACTGCTGCACAAAGATATGTGCCATTTTATGACTATATCGATACAAAACACAGGCATGATATAACACGTAAAGAGATACTGAACAAATAAGTCTTACATTACAGTATATTCAAATACAAAACAATGTGAGTGTGTAAAACAGAACTGTTCTACAACTGAGTAATTGCACAGCTTACTATGTGATATGGACAAACTCGTGAACTTGATGAACAGAGCGAATAAATAAAAGGGAAAAAATGGCTCTGAGCACTATGCGACTTAACTTCTGAGGTCATCAGTCGCCTAGAACTTAGAACTACTTAAACCTAACTAACCTAAGGACGTCACACACATCCATGCCCTAGGCAGGATTCGAACCTGCGACCGTAGCGGTCGCTCGGCTCCAGACTGCAGAACCAAGAACCGCACGGCCACTCCGGCCGGCAAATGAAAGGGAAGAAAGACGTCTATAGAATGTGGGTGTGGAACAGTTATAACAAGGTTATTAGCTAATGGTGAGAGGAGTAATAACTGGCTTCTACTTTAATAACGGTGAGCAAGAGACAAAGGATAACAGCTCTCCTTTATACACCTCAGACTGCACAAAACCACACTAGTAGGAAATCGGCCCCGATTCTATGTGTGGTTAGGACTTCACAGGTTCTTGCCACGAAATTAAAATCCAGAAACTATAGTCCAGTTTCTTATCATAGGAATACTGTTCCTGTGGTATCAACGTTCGATACCACACTTGTTAGGGGTTGCAGTTATCGACCGCGGTCCGTATTAGTAGCGTTGGACCCGCGAGCCGCGACCAGCGCCGCTCCGCGGCTTCTATCATGTTTCTAGCGAGCTCTCGTCCACTCCTGCTCGGGATGTCAAGTACTAAAGTTGCATAGCCTTCAGCTGATAGGAAGCAACCTCTAACAAGGCGCTTGATAACGTATGGCCTAAGTAAGGCATCCACTGCTGTCTGTTTATAATTATATGTATGCAGCCAAGAAGAATCCTATACAACCAGATAAGTACGATATGTATGTATTATTTTTTACCAACGACTTCTAATTACTTTAGTCGTTGCAGATCCAGACCATGCAGACAGCACCTTATCGACGTTACTGACAAACCGGCTGTGATTTATGTGTTTCTATGTAGTATTGGCCACCAGTCAACATTGGCAACATCATAACAATTGGCGACGAGGTTATAAGTACAGATTTTTTGGAAAGCGGAGCAGTGAAAGCAGAGCTATTTATATGTCTTTACAGACTATATACCAGGCTGGGCCGCCCATCTTCTCTGCGTGGTGTGACTGACGAGTGCTTGACATTTTTTCCTACTCCCATTTGTGATTGTTTGATTTCGTTGTGATGGCAAATCCATAGGAACAAAATGTACTGGCAGAACTGTTACGATTACAGAATCAGCAATCCGACGCACTACTACTGCACGCCTTGGGACAGCTCGTCCACGGACAACAACAAGCTGTGCCACGAGTACACCGGCTGCACAGGGGCCGGCCGTACAGCGAGCCACAGCCACAGCCACAGCGTGGGAAGCTGGCAGCTTAAACACCACCTTGCTGCATATGACATCCGAGGTAAAACACGGCTGGATGCGCCTTCACCTTGTGTCGGCGTGGCTCCGTACCGCATTCTCCTCAAACTCTCCCCGAGAAGTTCTCCAGATCAGCACAGTTTCGAAGAACTTGTTTAGGCTTCAACTGACTATTACAAGGAAAGTGTGAATGTTGTCGCTCGCCCGGCCGGAGTGGCCGAGCGGTTCTAGACGCTACAGTCTGGAACCGCGCGACCGCTACGGTCGCAGGTTTGGATCCTGCCTCGGGCATCGATGTGTGTGATGTCCTTAGGTTAATTAGGTTTAAGTAGTTCTGAGTTCTAGGGGACTGATGACCGCAGATGTTAAGTCCCATAGTGCTCAGAGCCATTTGACCCATTTTTGTTGTCGCCCAGTGGTACAAATTATTCCGCACAAAACGGACACCTCAGCAGAATTACCGTGAGTGGGTAGCCACTTTGCAAGGCCTCACTCGCGACTGTGAATTTTAATGTTCTTGTGACATATATTCTGACGCTATTGCGCAAAACGTGTCAGACACACGCATTAGAGAGCAAATTCTTAAATTATCCAACCCCACTTTAGAACAAGTGTTGGACATTTTGGACAGACAGGACACTTTGGACTACGCTACAAATTCTTTTGAATCGCCTCTCGCTATCTGTCAGGTTAACAAGCCAGCACGCGCATCAATCATACATGAGGCTACAACCGGCTCGGCGCGCGTCTGCCCAATTCACTTCCAAGAAACACACACCTCTTATGCGCCGGCAGAAACTGCCTGCTTTGCGCTCATGCGCGCAATGTAATTCAAAGCACTCGCGCCAGAACTGCCAATCGCGCAGGGCCGTGTGCCATTTTTGAAACAAGAAGGGACATGTCCAGGCAGTGTGCCTCAAAAGACAAAAATCTGACATTCTGTGTCACGTTTCCCGACAAAGTAGCTTCCGCCGGAACGGTTTCCGAAATAAGACTCCCCATCACAACGAACCACAAGCAGTGGAAATAAATGTTGTGAATTCGCCTGCAGTGCCTGTAACGTTGCCCGAGTGTGTCAGTTTTGCTTGTGACGCCACTGCACGCCGACGTAACAAGTCCCGCCACGCACGACCTGCCCGTCAACATTTGCCAGTGAACATTGCTTCTCAGAACGACATTTCTCGCCGACGGCAGAACAAATTTTTTGTAGACTTGAACATTCAGAATCATACGATTTCTTTTCAGTTGGACACGCTCCAGTGTCCCGTGTTTCACTCATGAAACGTAAAACTTATGAATTGCTTGGTTCACCTCCATTGCGTAACGCAAATGTTACGTTGGCTACCTACAGTGGTCAAAGTATCCCCGTTTTAGGACTGTGCAGTTTGCCAGCGATGTACCGTGGACAAACTCAAGTGGTTTCTTTTCACGTACTGTGTACATCCTCATCTGTAAACATTTTTGGTCTTGATTTATTTCATGTATTCTCCTTAACTGTGCGCGATGACGCACTTAGCCGTCACTAAACGTGTTCACACAAACAGTGTTTCCGAACTGTGAAGAGTTTGTTGACATTTTTTCGTCAAGTTTAGGTTGCGCGAAAAATTTTCAGGCGCATTTTGTATTGATGGACAATGCGCAGCCTAAATTTTTTCGCGTTCGCACAGTGCCTCATGTGCCTCGGGACGAAGTTGCTAAAACTTTGCATGCACTTGTGGAACAAGGACTGATTGAACCAGTAACAGCATCAGTATGGGCTTCCCCGTTCGTTATCTTAACGAAACCATCAGACAAATTGCGACTGTGCGCGGATTTTAAAGCCATCGTCAGTCCTCAACTTGTTGTTGCAACGTTTCCTTGGCGATGTCCAGAAGACTTGTTTGACAAATTGTATCCAGGCAAATACTTTTCTAAGATGCATATCTTCAAATTCCTGTGGATGACGAATCCCAGAAGAACTTTTAACATTGCAGCGCGTCAGCAATTGTGAATAATTTAATGATTATAAAGAATCCGCCTCGATTGCAAATAGAAACTGGATGTTGACCTAGGTTTCGGCGCGGATAACCACGCCTTCTTTAGGCAGTTTGTAGTTTTAGTGTGTTGTTGCGCGACTCTCATTCTCGCGAGTACGCTCTTTTGTTGTTTTTATTTTCGTACCGATGTCAGCCCCCGCGACGGTGTTTCGCCGGCTGAATTGTTGCATGGTCGTCCTCCGCACCGCGTTTCCTTGCCACGGCAGGCCCACAAATTCTTGCCAGATGATACTGTCTATTTTCATTATTTCCGCGGCGATCGCCGATGCTTGAAAGGGTGCATTCTTCGCCATCTTGGCCCCGCTGTCTTTGTGGTATTAGGTCCACCTGGTGAGGTGCGCAGGCATCAGAATCAGATGCGCCTCTTTAGTCGTGGGATTTCTGCCGCTTGCCCTGTGTTCCCAGTGTCGGCGCCGACTGGGCTGTCCCCGCGGGTTCCCCTTCCTCGCACTCCCCGCCCCAGGCTGCCGGCGCCCGTAGCTTCGCCTTTGCCACGCGACGACGGGCCGGTGCGGGCGCCTTGTCTCTCGCCGGAGTCGCCCGCAGTGGCAGCATCGCTGCGGCGACCGGATGACCAGACGGACGAGGTGATAGGGCACAATGAAATTCCGGTTACAACGCCGTAGAACAGTCTGCACTTCCTGGTTTCCAGTCTTTGTTGCCGGTCGAGTGCCCCGACCCGATGGAGGTCGACCCTCTGGTTCCTCCCATTGTTGTAGAAGCGCAGACACCTCATGCTGACGTGCACCTCGGAGTAGGATTCCAAGCGTTTCCTGTCTCCCCTCGGTCCGAATGGCAAGGTGCGGATAGGCATCCCTCGGCTGCAGTCAGGCTGCTCCCCACCTCCTCGACTACGTCAGCACGGATGGGGTCTTCCGCCCGACGGTCATAAGCCATATTAGACGGGCCTTCGCAGATTTCCTGGGGAGGAATGTGGTACCAACGTTCGATACCACACTCTTTGGGGGTTGCAGTTATCGACCGCTGTCTGTATTACACTACTCGCCATTAAAATTTCTACACCATGAAAATGACGTGCTACAGACGCGAAATTTAACCGACAGGAAGCAGATGCTGTGATATGCAAATGATTAGCTTCTCAGAGCATTCACACAAGTTTGGCGCCGGTGGCGACACCTACAACGTGCTGACATGAGGAAATTTTCCAACCGATTCTCATACACAAGCAGCAGTTGACCGGCGTTGCCTGGTGAAACGTTGTTGTGATGCCTGGTGTAAGGAGGAGAAATGCGTACCATCACGTTTCCGACTTTGATAAAGATCGGATTGTAGCCTATCGCGATTGCGGTTTATCGTATCGCGACATTGCTGCTCGCATTGGTCGAGATCCAATGACTATTAGCAGAATATGGAATCGGTGGGTTCAGGAGGGTAATACGGAAGCCGTGCTGGATCCCAACGGCCTCATATCACTAGCAGTCAAGATGACAGGCATCTTATTCGCATGACTGTAACGGATCGGGACGTTTGCAAGACAACAACCATATTAAAGAACAGTTCGACGACGTTTGCAGCAGCATGGACTATCAGCTCGGAGACCGTGGCTGCGGTTAGCCTTGACGCTGCATCACAAACAGGAGCGGCTGCGATGGTGTATTCAACGACGAACCTGGGTGCACGAATGGCAAACCGTCATTTTTTCCGATGAATCCAAGTTCTGTTTACAGCATCATAATGGTCGCATCCGTGTTTGGCGACATCGAGGTGGACGCACATTGGAAGCGTGTATTCGTCATCGCCATACTGGCGTATCATCCGGCGTGATGGTATGAGATGCCATTGGTTACACGTCTCGGTCACCTCTTGTTCGCATTGACGGCACTTTGAACAGTGGACGTTACATTTCAGATGTGTTACGAAGCGTGGCTCTACCCTTCATTCGATCCATGCGAAACACTACGTTTTAGCAGGATAATGCACGACCGCATGTTGCAGGTCCTGTACGGGCCTTTCTGGATACAGAAAATGTTCGGCTGCTGCCCTGGCCAGCACATGCTCCAGATCTCTCACCAATTGAAAACGTCTGGTCAACGGTGGCCGAGCAACTGGCTCGTCACAATACGCCAGTCACTACTCTTGATGAACTGTGGTATCGTGTTGAAGCTGCATGGGCAGCTGTACCTGTACACGCCATCCAAGCTCTGTTTGACTGAATGCCCAGGCGTATCAAGGCCGTTATTACGGCCAGAGGTGGTTCTTCTGGCTACTGATTTCTCAGGGTCTATGCACCCAAATTGCGTGAAAATGTAATCACATGTCAGTTGTAGTATAATACATTTGTGCAATGAATACCCGTTTATCATTTGCATTTCTTCTTAGTGTAGCAATTTCAATGGCCAGTAGTGTAGTATCTTGGACCCGCGAGTCGCGAAAAGCGCCGCTCCGCGGCCTCTATCATGTTTCTAGCGAGCTCTCGTCCACTCTTGCTCGGGACGTCAAGTAGTAAAGTAGCATAGCCTTAAGCTGATAGGAAGCAACCTGTAACAAGGCGCTTAGTAACGTATGGCCTAAGTGAGGCATCCACAGCTATCTGTTTATAATTATATGTATGCAGCCAAGAAGAATCCTATACAACCAGTTAAGTACAATATATACCTATGAATTCTAATTATTTTAGTCGTTGCAGATCCAGACCATGCACCCAGCTCCTCATAGACGTTACTGACAAACCTGCTGTAATTTAAGATTCTGTTTAGCATTGGCCACCAGTCAACATTGACGACGACTCGTTCATCATAAAGGAACTAACAGAGAAAACTATCATTACTTGAAATCCTGGCCACTAATAAACATCACTCAAAGAATCCTGACCGTGTCCTTAATAACGAAACATAGTTTCATTACTCACCGTTCTTAAAGCAGCAACAAGTTATTATTCCTCTCACCATTAGCTAATAAGCTTGTTATAACTGTTCCACACCCACATTCTGTAAACGTCTTTCTTCTCCTCCCTTTATTGGATCTGTTCATCACATTCACCAGTTTGTCCATAAGACATAGTACCCTGTGCCATTACTCACCTGTAGAACATTTCTGTTTCGTATTTGAATATGCTGTAATGTAAGACTATTGTGTTCGGTGTTTCTTTAAGTATTACATCATGCTTGTCTTTTGTATCGATATAGTCGTAAGATCTCACATGTCTTTGTACAGCATTCGTTGTACAGCTATGAATTCTCGCTGAAGTTGTGTGCATTGTCTGTTCAACAATCTCTGACGATGGCCTAAGAAGGCAAAAGTGGGTTCACAACGAACTAATAAATATTATTATCGTGGAACATTAATACGTTCTATTAAGTTATTAAAACAACGTAACGTTCTACATCTTTATCCTTCACGGCTACAGATTTATTTCTCAACATAGTCACCCTGGTGACGAACACATTTCTCCCAGCGAGAGACCAGTTTGTTGATACAGTCACTGTGGAATGTTTGCTTGCATCGCTTAATCACCATCGAAATTAAGTCCTTGAAGGTGTTCCTTAAGTTTTAGAAACAGATGAAACACGGATGGGACCAAGTCGAGATTGTATGGAGGATAATTGATAACGGTAAACCCAAGGTGTTGGACTGAACCACATGTCGCAGCGCTCGTGTGTGGCCGGGCAGTGTAATGCTCAAGGAGAGGTTGCTCCTGTGTTGCTGTGTTACTCACGTTCTGGCATGGTGACGTTACACTCCGCCACGTTACACGCTACAATTCGGAGCCCTCTAGCGGCATAGAGATGCAAATACGTAGACATGAAGAATAAAGGTGAAGAACGCTAACAACGTTTACTTCACTAAAAAAGCTTCAAGATTTTTCACATAAAACATTCGAAGGCATTACTTTTCAGCACGCCCTCATAGCAGTACAGGAGGGTCACACCGAGCATGACACAGATCGTTACGAAGTGCAAAGTAACTTAGAACAGCACATGTCTTTGTTTTGGCTATGGATATTTCCGGCACAACTATTGTGGATATTTACAAATCTTCGCAGTTGGCCAAATCCATCTACAAGGCCCTTCAGTCACCCAGTCGTCTATATTGGTGATTTCAACAGCCATAATGAAATTTTCACTCTGCAGCGGAGTGTGCACTGAAATGAAACTTCCTGGAAGATTAAAACTGAGCTACCCAAGCACGACTCATAACCCGTCATCACAGCTTTACTATCGTCAGTGGTGCTGGTAGAGCACTTGCCCGCGAAAGGCAAACGTCCCGAGTTCGAGGCTCGGTCCGCACACACTTTTAATCTGCCAGGAAGTTTCAACAGCCATAATCATGTTTGGGGATATCATAAGAAGACAGAAATGGAGCCATTCTAAATGAATGGAGGGATATCTTCAATCTCCAGCTTGTGTACGACACTAAAACTCCAGGAACGTTACAATCTAGTATATCCTGAAGGTTTATTCTCCTGATTTGTGCATCACTTCTAGCTCTGGAAATAACAGGAAAACAAAAAGGTCATTAAGTGTCTTCCACACAGCCAGCACAGGCCAGCCATAATTATTAGCCACGTCCGTCTCTCAACCTCGACGGTATTTTGAACTTGCTAACCGAGAACTGTTTCAGATAGTTCTTGATAATCCCTTTCAAAGGATTCTCCCAATTCCGTCCAGTTATGAACAATGCGTGGGTGCAACTACAGCTAATGGCAGTAAATATATTGCACATCGGTTCCGGAAGTAGTACATCCCCGGATGGTCTCAAGAATGAGATGAGTAATGTGCTAAGTATCGGGAATCTCACAGTGACACAATGTCTGATAACCTCTTGAGAGCTCTCAATAAGACCAGAAGAGAAAAATGGTGTGAAACTACGGTAGGGCTCAATTTTACAGATTCTAGTCGGAAAGCCTGGAACCTTATAAGAAAATCTGGCACAGGATCAAGGTTGTTAAGCACAGTCACGCATGTGAATGCCAGTTATGTTCCAGCCAGACTAACGAAGATTTCGAAACCAGAAGTAGACAAAAAACACTCACAAGAACTGTGAAAAATGAATTGTACGTAAAGAGGCCCGATCTAGAACTACATCCAGACTTCTGTATTGAGGAAGTTGATAAATCCTTGAACAGACTAAGGGAAAATAAGGCTGTTGGCTTTGATAGCATATATCCAGAGTTTCTTAAAGCCATCGGAACTGAAACAACATTGAATTTTTCAGTGAGATTCTGAGAACCGGAAAATTACTGAAACTTATTAAACACGTTAAGATAATTGCCATCCTAAAACCAAGCAGAGACACAACAGATGTTTCTCACTACCGATGAGCATCGCTACTCAGCGTGACCTATATGCTGCTAGAGGCCATCGATCAAATCATCCCTGCCTAACAAGGTGGCTTTAGGAAACATTGGATCTGCTGCGACCAGCCGTTAACATTGACAACTCTAATAAAAGCTGGATTTCAAAGAGGTCTCAAGTCAGCTGCAGTTTTTGTGGATCTTACGGCAGCTTATGAGACTGTATAAAGGAGAGATTGAAGCCGAAGTTTACTGAATTCAACCATGTCAAAAGCTGCCGTTTCTAAATACACAACATGCTCTTCGACAGGCGCTATAATGTGTCCCTGAATGGAAAAGCTAACAGATGGAGGACTCTAAACGATGGTCTGCCTCAGGAATCAGTTCTAGCCGCCCTGTTTAAATTGACACGTCAGACACGCACTCCATGAAAACCCAGTTGTAAATGACCTAGCAATAGTTCAAATGGCTCTGAGCACTATGGGACTTAACTGCTGTGGTCATCAGTCCCATAGAACTTAGAACTACTTAAACCTAACTAACCTTAGGACATCACAGACACCCATGCCCGAGGCAGGATTCGAACCTGCGACCGCAGCGCCTAGCAATAGTCCTCCAGAGTAACGATCTTATATATGAAGAACGTGCTGACAAGTGATCTGATGAAACTGAGTGACTACAAATGGAGACTTCATCCTAATCCACATAAAACTGTACTGCATTCCATCTACATAATAAAAAGCTCAAAGGAAGCTGCAGCTGACTTTTGATGGAATCAAAATACCACATAACTACAACCCAATATATCTAGAAACCACTCTGGATGGTTCCTAGGTAATCAAGCAACACTGAATCAAGTTATCTTGGAAACTTGGCTCAAGAGTGAAACTGCTTCGCAAGATAGCTGGAAGCCGTTGGGGTGCGGACGCCAATACTCTTATCGTCTGCTGCACTCGCTCTTGTGTATCCTGCTAATGGATATTGCACCCCTGTGGAAAGACAGCGTCCACATAACGAAGATTGATGTCCAGCTTAAGGAAGCCTTGAAAGTTATCACTGGGACTGTTATATCTATCCCCATACAGTGGTTACCAGTCCTAATTAATACTGCACCATAAGATCTAAGGAAGAAATCACCTGTGATAAACTTGCTCAAGAAGATCATATCTAATGAGAACTCCGCCATGTACGGTGCCCTACAACATCCACCAACAACTCGTCTCAAATTACATAAACCACACTGTGTTGATTCAAATAGTATGACTTCTTTCCACATGACCTCCAAGTGATATCAACGCCGGAATGAACATCCACCCTGCAACGCTCACCTGGTTCTAAATCCAACAAAGAAGGCTGAGGACCAACCACCGCTCCAAACCCGGTTGAGGCTGAACCACATGAGGAAGGATCAGGGGAGGTATGGTTACACCTTGCAGAAGTGAGGTTTCCATTCATCTGTTGACTGTGGATTTGAGGAGCGATCAACAGAACACACCTTCAACGAGTGTCCCGTGCGAGCGTCTGACAGTGATCTTGAGGACTCTACACCAAGTGATTCCATGTGCTGTGGACTGGTTGTCAGATTTGGACATTTCCATTTCCTTATTCATACTTCTGTGTACTTGTAAAATCATGTAATATATAAAAATAAAATATTTTTCATATGGAGAGAGGTAGATAAAGGATTGTACATTTGCTGCATTACAAAAACTGAACACGCTGACAACAATCCTATATTATGTTATTTTGTCTAAAACTGACATGGTGAGACCGTGGCTGTGTACAATTAATGTAGGTTAATTCCTACAAAGAAGAAAACAGCAACCAGCCACTATTAATACTGCTATTTATTTAGGTAAATAGCGCCGTTATCGGTTTCTAACTGGCAAGTTCATCATCAGACGGCTGTTCACATGATTTTCAAGATACATTAAACACGCTTTTTACCTAAATAAACAGCAGTATTAATAGTTGCTGGGTTCTGTTTTCTTCTTTGTAACAATTAACCTATATTATCTGTCGCTGGCTAATTTGTAAACTGTGAAATCCACTCTCTCTTTTAGTGGCTGAGGCTCTAGTAAACAATTAGTTTCTAGTGATCAAACATTCCCTAAATTCTTGCACATAATTATAGAATGTACAATGTCATCTGTCACTGCGTGTGATGCTATTATGGGATCATGTTGTTTTTTGTGCTAAACTATATGCTTACCGGTATTCTAGTCTTAACCCGTATATAGGAGCTGGGAGGTTGAATGGGGCCGGCCGGAGTGGCCGAGCGGTTCTAGGCGCTACAGTCTCGAACCGCGCGACCGCTACGGTCGCAGGTTCGAATGCTGCCTCGAGCATGGATGTTTGTGATGTCCTTAGGTTAGTTAGGTTTAAGTAGTTCTAAGTTCTAGGGGACTAATGACCTCAGTAGTTAAGTCCCATAGTGCTCAGAGCCATTTGAACCAGGTTGAATGGGGGCTAACAAAAAATAGACGGAGACAATGCAAGCCATGAAAGTCAGAGTACCCAATATTCTAGAAGCATACAGATTACTGACACTCTTAACACGCAACCCACGTCATCGCAACACGAAAATAAAAGTCATGGAATTTAAATGTGTTCCACATCTACATCAGAGTATCAGAAATACATCTGGACAAATTATACATCTTAAGAAAATATCAGCAACTCTAAGCTCAGCGTGATGCCCTGAATCACTTCATGTGTTCTTTTGGCAGAAGAATTATGTAGCAATAAAAAGATAACTTTACAAAAGTGGCGAGAGGCACTTCTATTACTTGGACGTAAATCGCAGAACTTAAATACAAATAACCTTAAGTCCTGGAAGCGTGGATGTGCAGTACATAAATTTCTTCTGCTCTTGCTCTATGTGATCCTCAACATCGCGCAGTTAACGTATAACAATGTCGCTTTCAATTTTATCAGATTTTAGAAAAAATGGCAAATTGAAAACAAGAAAATGAACAAATTCAATCAATTTCGCCTGCGACAGTTGCGGCCTGTGGCTGTGGACGAACTCAATGAGGCCCCGGCACACGGGTGACAGACTACCGCTTCCAACCGTTCGGCCGCGGCTGGAAGCGAAGGTTGAACATTACTAGCCGAACTCACACTTCAAAGAAGCAGTACACCTGAGCGACTAAAAACATACAGCTTATTTCCGAAGGAAATACTCTGACAGAAAAAAACGCTACACCCACAAAAAATTAATGCAGAGTAATGAAATTCCGGGTATACTTTTGTCTAGGTAATGTATTTAAGTGATTAATATAATCGCGAGATAAGTCATTGCAAATGTGAATTTCTGGTACATTAATAACAGGTGTAGCCGCCAGAATGTTGAATGCAAGCATGCAAACGTGCTTGCATTGTGCTGCGCAGGTGCCGGATGTCAGTTTGTGGGATGGAGTACCATGGCTGTTGAACATGGTCGGTAAATACAGGAACAGTTATTGCTATTTGCTGGTGACGCTGGAATTGTCGTCAAGTCAACATGTCGACACTCTCCAGCGCAACTTGGGTTACAACAGCGGGATGTGGGTGAACGTTATACACCCTGTAGAATGCTGTTCATAACTGGCAGCGTAACAGGTCGAATCACCAATTTGGCGCACAGATTTTCAATTAGGATATGAAGGATAATCACGAGAGTGCTCGTACTGCCATACGAATTCACACTCCAGACCATAATTCCAGGTGTATTCTAACCTACACACAGCCATCAGTAGCACCGAGACAGAACCAGCTTTCATCGTCTTCCACCCTTCCCCGCCACTGACTTCTCGCTTGACACCACTGAACCGCGAATGGCGCCGGTTTTTTGTCAGTGCGCGTGCGCGTGCGCGTTACAGGGCGTCCGGCTCGGAGCTGTCCTTTAAGTAACCGACTTGTAACAGTTCGTCGTGTCACTGTGCCGCTCAGACTGCTGCTGCAGATGCTGTACGATGCTGCGCCAGAGCCTTACGCGGAACACGATGGTCTTCCCTCTCTCCACGCGGCCGTCTGGAATCCAGTTTTCCTCTGATCGTACAGTCTCGGCACCCTCACAGCCGGCAGTCATGTACAGTGGCTTCATTCCAGCCAAAATTTTCTACAGTATCGCGGGCGGAACACCCAGCTTTTCGTAGCCCTATTACACGACCTCCTTCACACTCAGAGAGGTGTCGCTAATGGCGTCTTTGTCACCTCAGAGGGCCGGCCGGTGTGGCCGTGCGGTTCTAGGCGCTTCAGTTTGGAACCGCGTGACCGCTACGGTCGCAGGTTCGACTCCTGCCTCGGGCATGGATGTGTGTGATGTCCGTAGGTTAGTTACGTTTAAGTAGTTCTAAGTTCTAGGGGACTGATGACCTCTGATGTTGAGTCCCATAGAGCCATTTGAACCAATCACCTCAGAGGAATTCTTGACTAACATCAGCTCACCACGTCAGTCACGACCGTTACAGCGTGTATTTCTAGCAAACCTGCTTTGCATCCTCATACTAATGCCACTCTTATACGACTGGCGCGAAATCTGAATAAGATGTCACCTTTGAGATGTAGAAACACGCCTACCAGCATTCGTTTGTCGCACAACTCATTCTTGGTGTTGCAATTTTTTTCCCGTTATTATATTTCAGGAGGTGTTACTATAGACTAATTCGAAAACATCACTCCATATACCTTGCATCCAGATGGTAGTCGTTACAGAAATAAATCTGCTTACAGAAATATGCCTTCATTTGGAGTGTCGGTTCTCCAGTTGCTATGGTGTTTTGTCGATTGTCATTTCTGTTTTCAAGTTACAGTCGTGAAGTTGTGCTTGAGTCTGTATAACTGAAATTTTCAACTGCTATTATGATTTGTTTGCCAACTCTACTGTATCTTTTAAGCATGTCGCACGCATTTGTACACGTGTATGCCCTCTTGGTATTTATGTACTGGCTTCGTAATGGAAACTCTGTTGCTGCTTCTGGAAAACACGGTATACGATTACCTAGCCCGAGAGTACCAGATTTACTCATGTTTTCACTAAGCTATGGGGGAGTGGTGCAGTGTCCAACACACATATTTCAGCTGAACGTGCGAGTGATCGCAGTGTCGACGAGGTAAAAGACATAACTTAGTTGGAAGAAAAACAAGTGCACACAGAAATAATGCACATATGTCTCTTACACCTACACTAATATGCAGGACATTACGTATGCACAGTTCTACTCTTGTCATTTAAAGCGGATTCAACATCTTTGAGGATGAGATGATGACAGACGATTGGGATTTTGTCGTTGGATAACTGCAAATCGTCAGATAGTCACATTAATTCCTGATGAAGCCACTTTCTCTCGTGACGGCATCACAACACCCATAATTCACACCAGCTGTCCGACGAAAATCAACATGACTTCGTGGAGACACATTTTCGACGACGGATCTTTGTAACGTGCTGTGTTGTAACAGGTGTCCCACACAAAACCGGTGCGGCTCCCGTGAACTGCCAACGCCGTCTCGAAAGTTGGCTACACTGCATTTTATCGGAAAGTTGGGTGCAGCTGTGTATTCGCGCGTCAGTTGTTGTCTGAAGCTCGTATTGTTGAGTTGTTACAGAAATGGGGCAGTTTGCATTAGAACAGCGAACTGATGTTGTCTAGTGTTACATAAAGGCAGGTTCCACCAAGGAATGTAAATAAATGTTTCATGCGAAGTATCCTGGCAGGAAACTCCCCACGACCAGTACTTTTCAAGATCTGTGTAAGAAATGGAGAGTGGTAGGACACGTTCAGAATATACATAGGAATGGGCAACTGACGGTGAATATCCCTGAAGCTATAGACAGAATTCGCATGCACATTACGAGAAGAACCCGCAAGTCGGTTAGGAGGTTATTGCTGCAGGTTGGTGTCTCTTGTACATGGTGTCACCGTGTACTAAAAAGTATGAAGTTAAAAGCCCATCGTGTAAGTGTGGTGCAAACACTGAAATTTGAGAATGAGGAAAAAGTGGTCATTATTGTAACTGGCTGTTAAGATCAGCTGCTAAAGGTTTCTTGGAACCTTTGCTTTACTTCATGTCAGATGAGGCCTGGTTTCACCTGTCAGGTTATGTAATCTTCTAAAATTGCAGATTCTGGTCGTAGGAGAATCCACATATTCTGCGTAAGAACCTCTCCACTTAGAGGAGATAGTTGTTTGGTGTACATTGACCGGCATGCACATTATTGGCCCCATATTTTTCAGTTATGCCTTAAACAGTGTCAAATATCTAGAAATCTTTGACTCTTTCTGTACACAATTAACACATGTAGTATTCAAAGAGTGTGGAGCAACAGCTCACACAGCAAACCAAAGTACGGCTCACATCGCCGACGTGTTCCCCGAAAACAGACGACGTGTTCCCCGAAGACAGACTTTACAGTAGACGCCTCTGTCCCCCCCACCCCACCCCACCCCGCAACCTCCCCCCCCCCCCCCACCCAACCGTGGTCACCGGACTTGACAAATGTGTCCTTTATTCGTTCGGAACTTTTCTAACCATTCGAAGTGCGTACAACGTTTGTGTACAACAATCTTCCACCAGTCTTCACTTCACACTTTTTCCCCCACGCGGTTAACAACACAGTTTTAGAAAACGAGTTCACTGACCTCCGTAGGGAAACCCTGATATTTATTAAAAATATTACGAAAGTACTGATAACCTTATGTCACCGAGCAAACGGATTCGGACATTTCATTTACAAACAAAACAACTAACGCTTGAAAAACCAATATTTCTTCAGGCTAGCAAACTCGAATCGGACTTAACAAGTAAACGCGACAGTGAAAAACGGTTCTCTAAAGTCGGCTCAGCGAGGTTAGTCGCACGTAAACGTCTTCTTGCTCTGCAGTCCTGCAGTTGTCTTTCCGTCGCTACATGAGCAGTAAACGTGAAAAGGCACCAATGGACGTCAACACCTTCTTCAATCAAATAGTGATTTGTTGTCAGCCAATAGATGACCGCGCATTTGCTTAAGCTGCTCTGCACTACCGTTGATGGCGTCGTAGGCAGATACAGGGAGGTGAGACCGCCTCTCTACGGCAGAAGCTGGGAGATGACTCGCCCTGCGCGAGATAAGGTAGAGTCCCCCCCAAGCTGTCGTCACACGGATCGCGAAAGCCAACGACGATGTGGAGGGGGACAGTTTTTGTGACGTCATAACGTGGAATTTCATGTCGCGCACGTCAACAACACTTCTAAGTTCCGTCGGATTTCGATAACTTGGATCAGTATGTAGGAAGACCGCTGTCTACATCGCCGGCTGAAACGGCCAAGCACCATATCGGAATATAACTTAGAAAAGCTAAAGTACCGCACCTAGCAGTTTCAATATGATAACAAACTGTGAAAATGTGCTGTTTCAGCTCACTGCCACAATAAGGATATATTAAAAAGACGAGTTTTTTTCTCGATTTGTTGTGCTAAGACCCCGCGAAGACATACATCGGTGCTTGAAAGTTCTCGCCAACGCCTGAAAGTTTCTTCAAATATATTAGCAACAAAATAAAATTCTACTAGCAACATGTTCAGTGTCTCTTGAATCCGCTGAGATTTTCTCCGCGCATCTTTGAGACTCACTAATGAAGAGAACGCAGCTGTATTATGCGTGTGCATTATCAGAACCAGACACTGTTTCGTGCACCAGATGTGCGAGGGCCTTTCGATAAGTTATGCAACACTTTTTCCCGAAAGCAGGTTGGTTTCATTCAGGATTCCAATACACAACATTATTCCCCACTGTCTATCTATCTATCTATCTATCTATCGCTTGAGCCTAGTCCTGCAGTTACGCACAGACAGCCATCGTTAATCGGATTTGGCATGTTGAAGGGGGTGGCCGGATGCCCTTCCTGCCGCCACCCCGTACCCCCCCCCCCCCCCGGGAAGGAATTAGTGTACCCCAAATGTCTGCGTCGAGTGTAATCCATGGAAGAGAGCGAAAGTGTTCAGATGTCTGTGAGTCGTGTAACTGAGGCGGAAAATGGGGATCAGCCCGGTATTCACCTATCGGGATGTGGAAAACCGCATAAAAATCACATCCCGGCTGGCCGGCACATCGGTCCTCGTCGTTAATCCGCCAGGCGGATTCGACCCGGGGCTGGTGCGCCTTCCCGAGTCCAGGAGGCAGCGTGTTAGCGCTCTCGGCTACCATGGCGGGTCACCACATTATTCCCCACTCTTCTGGCGAAAACAACCCTGTTTTTCAACATGTTCATTACGCCACCTTACTGGAGCGCCTGTACCATTGCACTAATCGACGTCGGAGCCGCACCAGTCCCCTCGTCCACGTACTGCTTCATGCGTGCATCTTCCATTGGACCAAACAGATGGTGGTCTTCTGTTACGCGGCGAGGGACCCAGCGCGCGCACATCTTTGAGTACCCCAGCTGCTGGACAAGCGTTAAGCACTGCCAATAGAGACGGCCACATCAGCAGCGAGGAGTCTGACCAGCCGATCACCTCGACTGAGAGTGTCCGCACGTCCCAATATGGCAGGAGTCACAGTTGTGTGAGGGCGGCCGGGACGCAGGAGATCTGAGACGTCTGCACGATCTCTCGATGCGGCGACGACAAACGTCTCGCCCAACGACTCGTCGTGCGTTTGTTTGCTGCCAGTTCTCTGTAGACACTCTGAAAGCGAATATCTGTGATGCTCTGTTTTTCTGCTAAAAGGAACCCAATGGCAGCTCTCTGCTTGCAACCCAACTCCGTTACAGGCGCCATTTTGAAGCTTACGTATAAGGGCACCACCTATAGGAAGTTCATGAAACTATAGAGACTGAAGAACGTATATTCCACGATGTCCCACAACATATTCCGCATTTTTCAACCGAAACTCGTCCAAAAAGGTGTTGCATTACTTATGTACACCTAGGTGACGAAAGTCATGGGAAAGCAATACGCACATATACGGATGGCGCGATAGTATCGCGAACACAAGATATAAAAGTCAGTGCATTGGCGGAGCTCTCTTCGTACTTGGGTGATTCACTGCGACGTCTTTATGGCCGCACGGTGGGAATTAACAGACTTTGGACACGGAATGATAGTGGAGCTAGACGCAGGGGACATTCTGTTTCGGAAACCGTTAGGGTATTCAATATTCCGCGATCCACACTGCCAACAGCGTGCCGAGAGTACCACGTTTCAGGCATTACCTCTCACCACGGACAACGCAGTGACTGACGGCCTTCACTTAGCGACCGAGAGCAGCATCGTTTGCGTGACGTTGTCAGTGGTAACAGACAAGCAACATTGTGTGAAATAACAGCAGAAATCAACATGGGACATACACCGAACGTACCCATTAGGACAGTGCTCAAATGAGCAGATGATCGACTTGTCTTTGCTAATAGCACGACATCGCTTGCGGCGCCTCTCCCGGGGCCCTATTCTGTATCTTTCCGCCATTTTGCCGATCGGTTCGGTACTCCAGCGCACCAAACGGTCTCGTTTTCGAAGACGAGCCCCAAAATTAATATGTAAGTATTTCGGAAGCGATGCCGAACGGTCCTAGGGAACCGAAACGCTGTTGTCAGTTCTCCTTGTGCCAGCCAATCAAAAGCAACCTGCCTCAGATCCGCGCATGCGCGCTGCAGCGCCACAGCGGCACGAACCCGAAGCGGCTAGCAGTCGACAAGGGCATGCTATTCTTCACAGTACCGAAAAGTGTGGTTAGAGTACGTAATACTGTTCAAATTTCGCTGACCACGTGCTTTCACGAATCCGTGATAACGACAGAATATTGACTGTGTTCTGGAAACTGTCATAAATGTCACATTATGTCATTTTATACGTTTCAGAATATGAGTTAGTAATAGAGTGTAATAGCACATTGTACAAATACGTGTATAGAAACACGCGAAAAATTCGTCATTTTTTCTGTTTTCCGTCGTTCCTTAGTTGCTTCAAAAATCACGGAAGTTCGTTCCGTCTATGCAGCTAATTTGAAGGCAATTTCTTTATTGCCATACGCATTTCGCTTCTTTTATTCGTGAAGATGCTTCACAAATAAAAGAAGCAAAGTGTGTAAGGCAATAAACTGCCTTCAGTTAGTTGCACTGACGGAACACATCTCCACGAACCCGAAAAATTGTTTAAGAGAGTGTCAAAGAATAAGAACATGCATAGAATGTCGTTGTACCTCGCTCCTAGAGATCCATATGATGAAGTAGCCTACTTCCCTATATGATACATCAACGATTTGATTAATAAAAACAAAATTTTAAAAAACTTCTTTTCGAGAGCCTGTGGCGAGTGCAGCTATATGAGTTCGTTGTAGTTAACAACATGAATCTGATGAATCAAAATGTTTCATATATGGTGGAATAGTCTAAAAATATTGTGGCGGGAATGTTTCAGCTCTGTCTACTGCTGTTAAGCATTCCATCACAGATAAATATTTGTGAACAGCTAAAGTATAAAGACGATTGCTGCTAGTTTCACAGTAATTTAAGTTGTGCTCTTAAATTCCTGTCTGACCACACACTCCGAAATAGCTACGTATTCAGAAAAAAATGGTGACTTATTTGTGACAAGAAAAAGTATAAATGTCACTGTCAGTTGTTTCACGCACAGCAATTTCGTCTTTCATCTCTTAAACATATGGAAGTAACGAAATCGAAGATACTCATTACTGGCTCAGAGCAGTATGGCACTTAACATATGAGGTCATCAGTCCCCTAGAACTTAGAACTACTTAAACCTGACTAACCTAAGGACATCACACACATCCATGCCCGAGGCAGGATTCGAACCTGCGACCGTAGCGGTCGCGCGATTCCGGACTGTAGCGCCTAGAACCGCTCGGCCACTCCGGCCGCCGATACTCATTACTGAGAAAGCGCTCTCTTACGTGTAAATATCAACGAACATATCAGAAAAATGCTTAACTTTGACGATTAACGAAGTCTCAGAATGTGTTACAAAAAGGAAGAGGAAAAAGAGTATTTTGGAACGCAGCAGTATTAGAAGCTACTTCCTTTGACACAGCAGTTCGTGGCCTTAGCACAGTGCCACTACAACTCGCTTGTCTGCAGTGCCTTATTTCACAAAACTCCAGTCGAGAGAGATGCAGGCCGACTTCGTTGCCGAATGATGCGGGCGTACGCCGTAAAAGCATGTAATTTTGGAATGTTTCCTCTATCAGGCTTCACAAAATTCCTTTGCATTGTTACTTAAAAGTTTTACACACGTTTTGATAATTAATAGATAAACCGTTTGCCGAAAATAGTACGCGAAGTCACTAGTAATTTCAGCTAACATTCATGTGATATACGTAAGCAGGGCCAACCTTTTGAAATTTAATGATTTTTTAAACTCTTAATTACGTAAAAATAACTGGCATTTTGTGAGAATATTGAGCGAAATTGTTATATCGTTCACAATAACAACTATAGAAGTCATATTTCTAACAAAGGCAAATAGTCTATTATAAACTCACTTTCCACCTAGACATACCCTGGTGATTCTTGAGTAACACAATCACTAAATCCGAAATTAAAACCGCTCAATATGTTTAAAATAACGAGTTCTAGATGTAAATAAATCACTGAACATAACGAGAGGCTCATACCTAAATCCAAGACCTCACTACAGTTGTCGAAAAATCGGCAGGAGGACCGATCGGTAACAGGTCTCAGAAGCTTACTGAATAGGAACTTTGGATAAAGAACCGAAAATAACGTCATTAGCGAGGCTAACCTACTGCACCGATCGGTATGAGGGCCCCTGGGCTTGTGACATATAGGTTGGACCACAGACGACTGGAAAACCGTGAGTCCCGATTTCAGTTGGCAACAGCTAATGGTAGGGTTTGTGTGTGGAGCAGACCCCACGAAATCATGGATACAGGTTGTCAACAAGGAACTTTGCAAGCCAGTGGTGACTCCATAATGCCCTACGCTGTCTTTAAATGAAATGGATTCGGTCCTTTGGTAAAACTGAACCATTCATTGACTAGAAATGGTTATGTTCTGCTACCTGTAGACCATTTGCTTTTATGCACTTCATGTTTGCAAACAAGGATGGAATTTTTATGGTTGACAATGTGCCATGTCACGAGGCCACGATCGTTCGCGATTGGTTTAAAGACCATTTTGGACAATTCGAGCAAATGATTTGGCCGCCCAAATTGCCCGATGTAAGTCTCACCGAACATTTATGAGACATAATCGAGAAGACAGTTCGTATACAAAACCCTGCACCACCGGGAACACTTTCACAATTATGAACAGCTATAGAGGCAGCTTGATTCAATATTTCTGCAGGGGACTTCTGACATGTTGAGTCTTATCGGGACGTCATGAAACTACAACGGCGCAAGTGGGGATGTTCCAGGATGTCTCCAAACCAAATGCCGCATTTTTTTTTTCAACTGAAATTGTCCGAGAAAAGAATATGTGTTGCATTATTATTGAACGCCCCACAGGTACGTGAATGCCAGTATTGTAGGAATCCAGAGGTCTCGTTAAATGATGCAGTCTTTTTGTTTCATTTATAAAAATGAGACAAATATTGTAGAAACGTGCGTATCATAGCGGTGGTCCAGTATCAAAGCAAAAAATGATACTTTGGGAAATAAAAGTAAAGAAACTAATGATGTTAACACAAACGTGAAAAAGTGAGAGTCGGGAACATGCTATGCAGGAATTGGACACACACAGCTAGAGTCTGGGCACGGTGCCAGGTGTGAGGAAATAAACGCTGGACGCAAACAGTGCGTGAGTGAGTGAGTGGAGGCTCTGCTTCTCTGAGTTAATCCCGACGCAGCAGGCGAGGCGTCGGGTGCCACGCTCTCAAACAAGTTTCTGGTCTCAGTGTCACACTGCTAATCAACACTCCGCTACTCTTTCTTTCGTGCTTAATAACACTCTAATTACAAAATGTGAACATTTACTGCCGGAGATATTCAGGATCGTTTTGCCGTTGTCCAATGAATTGCATGGTGAAGCCCAGAGTTTCCTCCACAGCTGCGAGCGACGTCTTTAACGGGGGAGGGAGCGTGCGGTGAGCGTTGTTCTCGTACGAATGTCTATGCACACCCCGGCTTCTGCAGTGAGAGATCTTTTTCGCCTCCTCCCGCGCACAGGCGTGACGTAGTGTGTTTCCATAACTCGACAGCAGTTCCGGTTGTCGATCGCTACCATCCGCTATTGACATCAAAAATGGTTCAAATGGCTCTGAGCACTATGGGACTCAACTGCTGTGGTCATAAATCCCCTAGAACTTAGAACTACTTAAACCTAACTAACCTAAGGACAGCACACAACACCCAGCCATCACGAGGCAGAGAAAATCTCTGACCCCGCCGGGAATCGAACCCGGGAACCCGGGCGTGGGAAGCGAGAACGCTACCGCACGACCACGAGATGCGGGCGCTATTGACATCACCCCACGCTGGAAGACTGGTACACATCTTCTTCAGCAACGGACCCCAGACGTCACTCGGATGACACGCTCCTCCTTCCGGTTAAAAGTATTGGCGTGTTTACTGGTCTCTGTCGCCTCTCCCTGCAGCCGATAGCGTATAATAATATCCGTTCCTGGAAAGTCGCCACGCTCTACAAAAGCCTTGAAGTGAAACGAGAACATCTAAGGTCGGCCAAGGATTTTCGTAAAGTGTTGAAAACGTAGGAATTTGCAGGGTACAATGTACTTGTGGGAACGTGTACGTGGGTACCACAAAATGGACGGTGGGAAAATTGACTATAAACACACAAGGACAACAACAGAAAGGGAGAAAGTGATAGAAAATGCTTTGCGGCCAAGAGACAATAGTATCCGATTTCATAAGGCTCAGGTACCGGCTGCCGCGAGCGGATTCTAGTGTAGGTTGCACAGAGAGGCGACAGAGGTTACTAACCAGACCAATGATTTTACTCGTAAGGAGCAAGCAAACAGTATTAAGCGACGAATGGCGGAACACGCTACAACCTCCCACCGACGTATCACTCGCGCGGCGACCGCAGAAATATGGTTAGACCAATTACAGTGTCTACAGAGGCGTTTAAGGCTCAGTCACTATTCCTGTACACAGTGCGAGAATGGAACTGGAAAAAGCACAGTACGTCATAAAATCAGAAGTACCCGTTGCCATGCACTTCGCGGTGCAGTCGTAGATGTAGACGTAGATCTCAGGGTGGAAGAAATTCAGCGTTGGTTAGTTCCTTACATTCTGGGTTCCTAGCTTGACACCTAAACAACTCAAGCCCAATACCATATTGTGCACATTTCACGACACACACAAGTTATGTCTTGGCTTTTTTGGTTCAGCTTGCCTCTAGAAATATAAATACCACAAAACGGACTGGGACTGGACGGTAAAATGTTTAAAGGCGGGTACACACTAGACCAACGAACGACAGCCAATGGTTTAGATCGAACGTTGTTCGCCAATGCATTGGCGTTCGACCTCTCAAACCAAGGGATTAGGGCCAGGGGATTCCGCTATGTGGAATCGCAATTGACTCTGATAACTTGTCGAGTTTGCTCCTATTTTGTTATTACAATAAATTATTGGTTTAATTAAAATTTCACCGCTCGTTGTTATGAGGGAAGAAGAGGATTTAGAAGTAGTCTCATGTGCAGCATTTAGTTCACTGCAAGAAGTTGATCAGAAAAAGAAGAAGAAACGGAGCTAGTGGACGAGGATGAAGTGTGGTTGGATGAAATTGTCTGAAGTTAAAGCTGAATTGGAATATGCCCTATATCCTAATTTTTTCCTAATGAAAGCATCGAACCGTAATTGAATTTGGGCGGCCGGGGTGGCCGAGCGATTCTAGACGCTTCAGTCTGGAACCGGGCGACCGCTACGGTCGCAGGTTCGAATCCTGTCTCGGGCATGGATGTGTGTGATGTCCTTAGGTTAGTTAGGTTTAAGTAGTTCTGAGTTCTAGGGGACTGATGACCTTAGAAGTTACGTCCCAAAGTGCTCAGAGCCATTTGAACCATTTTCGTTATTGAATTTAGTAGACCCTAAAATTTCCAGAGAGGACATCTCTACTAGGAGAGCTGTATCTGCAGCAGAGAGATTAGTGGTCACTCTGAGATATTTAGCAACTGGGAATTCATGGCGAAAGATGTCAGTGAAGACTCCATTTTTTCCTCACCTCATGCACATCACTTTGTAACCTCTCTTATTTCCCCCCAAGCATCTAATCTTTTCAGTTTCTTTTTATAATGACGGTTCTTATGGTTCCATAAACATTACCGTTCACAATGAAACTCTTATTTTCTATATGCAGTGTCTGTTCTTTCGGACGTGTCGGAAGTAAATCGAGGTACAATATAAATCAAGACACAAAGGAATTAATGACATTTAGCTGCATAGTGGGCATCGATTTACACATATAAGTAAGACAGGGTGCAGATGCACAGCACGCTAGAACTGGCGAAATGCCGCGACTAATGAGGATAATGGACAGTCAGTAATGTGTGGATAAATTGACAGTTTGAGCCTGACGGAAGGCGCGCTAGAGTAGTCCGTGCACTTGCGCTGACTACTGTGTCCGGGTGGCTTAGTGATCAGAGCATCTGTTCAGTAAACAGGAGACCTGTCTCGAATCCTGGTTCAGGACATATTTTCAACTTTCCCCTATTGATGTAAGTCAGTTCCCACTATGCACCTAAATGTCATTCATTCCTGTGTCTTGGTTCACAATGGCTGCAGAACCAAAATGGTGTTTGTTCTTTCGGACAAATCTGAAAGAACAGACACCACGTACATAATTACGGCGTAGCTGGCCAACGATCCCTTCAGTGCAGGCAAACACTACGCTCGGATTCTTACGAGACTCGGCGGAACGCCACGAGGGTAACTTGTAGTGAGAAATAACTGTTCGAACACATTGGATACGTTGCGCCGTCTCCGAGTTAACTGGTACTGAAGTTGGCCGATCAGGTTGTTGTGCTCGCAAATTCAGGAGGCCCGCGAGATACGGTATCATCAAACGTGTTCACAAAGTAGTGGATTTTTTTCTTAGGGATTATTTCTCAGCACAACCTCCGCTGCAACACCCTTACAAGTCTTCCAGACTAGTTCTGACCATCCTGCATATGTGTAGATGTGATTCAGATATATTATTGTCACTAAAGCCTGGAAGCTGCAAGATTATAATATTTTTTCCAAATACTTCTTTGTTTATTTGTAAGTTGTTGGTTCTTCCTGCGTCTAAGTGTTAAATTATGTATCTGGAATAAGCTCGCCTGCCAGTAGGAAATATGTTCAGGTGCCGTATATGTTTTAGAGATCAATATCGTAACTGATTTCTCTGCTACAAGTAAACTTTCATTAGTGAGAGATCGTCATACCGACCTGTCACAGGCCCAGAATTTCTGTACATATTAAAACTAGTGCCACCTACTACGATATCGAACAGCCAACATTCGAGGGCTGCTCTGTTGTCACAGCCATCGGCGAACAGAACAGCTAGCGTATCCCTTCCTGTGCAGGATTTAAATGTATGTCTTTCTTTTTAATGTCGTACAACATGCAGCAATTGTCTGCTGAACAGATACACATGGATTCACAGTATTTCAGAGGAGTATTGGCAATGGACAAAGTAACACTTACCACACATGGGGTTTTCAATCTTCACAAACCACCATATCCGGACCGACTCAAACGCTCTCACCATATTGCAGACACATTCCCACTATCATGCTCCATCAACATTGATAAAGGAATAGTTAGTGAAAGCTACTTGGACTGTTGTAGTATCCCTCCTACGAGACAGCAACCTGCAACACACTGGTGTTGGTCTCGTGCCACGCTTCAGACATCGTTTGCCACAAGAGGCACAAGTTCCTGCAAGCCCACCCACCACTGACCGCGCTCGTCTCGCATTTCGTAAATGTTCAGCACCCCGATTTGTTGTCCACAGAGTCTCTGAGCGTCACCACGAGAGGGGCCAAGACCGCTGCGGGGAGAGCGCGCTTCCGCGCCACGCCACGGCGCTACGATCGCGGCCACTATTTTCCTTCGCCATGTCACGAGCCCACCAACAGCTCGCACACTATACACGCGCAACGACACTATTTAGGCTGGCGCTCGACCACGAATAATCCGCCTCCACACCTAACCGGACGCCACGGCTACTCGGTTTACGACTAATAAGGTGCAACCTAATCCGGTTAAGACGGCGACTACCCATTTTAGTAAGAAATGGCCTTTGCTTCTTGCCAGGTTATATATACAAAATATCCCTTGGAGTCCAACAGTAAAGCATCTGGAGGTCACTTTGGATAAACAGTTTTCTCTCCATAAACACGATGCGTTACTTCGGAATAAGGCGTACGGCGCAGCGCACATCAGATCGGCCACCTGCAGGTTCTCCAAAATAAGGTGGGTACTGGGTGCCAGTCGGTACATTCGCATCGTCGACCCACACGCAGAACTCCGTCTGGACACGATCATAGAAGCAGTACGTAAACGGTCGACGAAACTGCACCACAAGATTGATGTGATGCGACACTTTGTACGTAACATACAAAACCGGTTCGGACTGTTCCTCTCTCATGGCACAGGTATAAGGCGCCTCGTTCTTCGGTAAAACACCACTATGACGCCATTCCACCAGTCGGAGAATTTTTTGAGTCATCAGTCTTCTGACTGGTTTGATGCAGCCCGTCACGGATTCCTCTCCTGTGCCAAACTCTTCATCCCAGAATAGCGCTTGCAGCCTATATACTCAATTATTTACTGCATATAATCCAATTTCCGTCTTCCTTTATAGCTTTTGACCTCTAATGCTCCCTTCAGTACCAAGGAAGTCATTCCCTGGTGTGTTAACAGATGCCCTATCATCCTGTCACTTTTCCTAGTTACTGTTTTCCACATATTCTTTTCCTGTCCCATTCTGAGTAGAACCTGCTCATTCCCCACCTTATCAGCTCACCTAATTGTCAATATTTGTCTGAAGCACCACATCTCAAATGCTTCGTTTCTCTTCTGTTCCCGTTTTCCCACAGTCCATGTTTCACTTCCATACAATGCTGTGCTCCAAACGTACATTCTCAGGAATTTCTTCCGCAAATAAATGTCTAGTACATTTCTCTCGGCCAGGAAAGCCCTTTTTGCCAGTGTTAGTCTGCTTTTGATGTTCTCCTTACTCCGTGCGTCATTCGTTATTTTGCTGTCTAGGTAATAGAATTCCTTAACTTCATCTACTCCGTGACCATCAATCGTAATCTTAAGTTTCTCTCTGTTCTCCTTTCTGGTACTTCTCATTACTATCAATTCACATTATGTACTCATTAGACTCTTCATTCCATTCAGGAGACCATGTAAATTTTCTTCACTTTCACTGAGGAGGACAATATCATCAGTGACTCGTATCATTGACATCCTTTCACCTTGACTTTTAAGTCCACCCCTGAACCGTTCTTTTATTTCCATCACTGGTTCTTTGATGTACAGTTTGAATAGGAGGGGCGAAAGATTACATCCCTATTTTACACTCTTTTTAATCCGAGCACTTCGTTCTTGGTCGCCCACTCTTGTTATTCCTTCTCGGCTCGATGGCTCTTGTATATATTGTATATTATCTCCCTATAGCTCATCCCTATTTTTCTCAGAATATCGAACATCTTGCGCCATTTTACATTGTCGAACCCTTTTTCCAGGTCAACAAATCCTATGAGCATGTCTTGATTTTCCTTCTGTCTTGCTTCCATTATCGACTGCATCGTCAGAATTGCCTCTCGGGTACCTTTACCATTCCTAAAGCCAAACTGCTCGTCATCTAACACTTAATTTTGTTTTCCTTTCTTCTGTATATAATTCTTGCCAGCAACTTGGACGCATGAACTGCAAAGCTGACTGCGATAATTCTCGCACTTGTCAGCTCTTGCAGTTTTCGGAATTGTGTGGATGATATTTTTCCAAAAGTCAGATGGTATATCGTCAGAGTCATACATTCTACACACCACCAAGTCATTTTGTTGCCACTTCCTTCAATGATGTTAGAAATTCTGATGGGATGTTAGGTACCCACTTTGCCTTATTTTATCTTAAATACTCTCTTAAATTCTGATTCTTATGTTGGATCCCCTATCTCTTCTAAATCGACTCCTGTTCCTCCTCGCCAGCCAGGGTGGCCGAGCGGTTCTAGGCGCTTCAGTCTGGAACCGCGCGACCGCTACGGTCGCAGATTCGAATCCTGCCTCGGGCATGGATGTGTGTGATGTCCTTAGGTCAGTTAGTTTTAAGTAGTTCTAGGGGACTGATGACCTCAGATGTTAAGTCCCATAGTGCTCTGAGCCATTTTAACCATTTTGTTCCTCCTCCTATCACATCAGACAAATTTTCCCCCCTCATAGAGGCCTTTAATGTAGTCTTTCCACGTAATCTGCTCTCTCCTCTGCATTTAATAATGAAGTTCTCGATGCACTCTTAATGTTACCCCCCCATGCTTTTAATTTCACCGAAGTTTATCTTGACTTTCCTATATGCTGAGTCAGTTCTTCCGACAATCATTTCTTTTCCGATTTCCTCACATTTTTCATTGAGACATTTCGTCTTAGGTTCCCTGCACTTCCTATTTACTTCATTCCTCAGCGACTTGTATTTCTGTATTCCTGAATTTCCTGAAAATTTTTTTTTTCTTTTTTCATCTATCTACTGAAGTACACTTCTGGAAATGGAAAAAAGAACACATTGACACCGGTGTGTCAGACCCACCATACTTGCTCCGGACACTGCGAGAGGGCTGTACAAGCAATGATCACACGCACGGCACAGCGGACACACCAGGAACCGCGGTGTTGGCCGTCGAATGGCGCTAGCTGCGCAGCATTTGTGCACCGCCGCCGTCAGTGTCAGCCAGTTTGCCGTGGCATACGGAGCTCCATCGCAGTCTTTAACACTGGTAGCATGCCGCGACAGCGTGGACGTGAACCGTATGTGCAGTTGACGGACTTTGAGCGAGGGCGTATAGTGGGCATGCGGGAGGCCGGGTGGACGTACCGCCGAATTGCTCAACACGTGGGGCGTGAGGTCTCAACAGTACATCGATGTTGTCGCCAGTGGTCGGCGGAAGGTGCACGTGCCCGTCGACCTGGGACCGGACCGCAGCGACGCACGGATGCACGCCAAGACCGTAGGATCCTACGCAGTGCCGTAGGGGACCGCACCGCCACTTCCCAGCAAATTAGGGACACTGTTGCTCCTGGGGTATCGGCGAGGACCATTCGCAACCGTCTCCATGAAGCTGGGCTACAGTCCCGCACACCGTTAGGCCGTCTTCCGCTCACGCCCCAACATCGTGCAGCCCGCCTCCAGTGGTGTCGCGACAGGCGTGAATGGAGGGACGAATGGAGACGTGTCGTCTTCAGCGATGAGAGTCGCTTCTGCCTTGGTGCCAATGATGGTCGTATGCGTGTTTGGCGCCGTGCAGGTGAGCGCCACAATCAGGACTGCATACGACCGAGGCACACAGGGCCAACACCCGGCATCATGGTGTGGGGAGCGATCTCCTACACTGGCCGTACACCACTGGTGATCGTCGAGGGGACACTGAATAGTGCACGGTACATCCAAACCGTCATCGAACCCATCGTTCTACCATTCCTAGACTGGCAAGGGAACTTGCTGTTCCAACAGGACAATGCACGTCCGCATGTATCCCATGCCACCCAACGTGCTCTAGAAGGTGTAAGTCAACTACCCTGGCCAGCAAGATCTCCGGATCTGTCCCCCATTGAGCATGTTTGGGACTGGATGAAGCGTCGTCTCACGCGGTCTGCACGTCCAGCACGAACGCTGGTCCAACTGAGGCGCCAGGTGGAAATGGTATGGCAAGCCGTTCCACAGGGCTACATCCAGCATCTCTACGATCGTCTCCATGGGAGAATAGCAGCCTGCGTTGCTGCGAAAGGTGGATATACACTGTACTAGTGCCGACATTGTGCATGCTCTGTTGCCTGTGTCTATGTGCCTGTGGTTCTGTCAGTGTGATCATGTGATGTATCTGACCCCAGGAATGTGTCAATAAAGTTTCCCCTTCCTGGGACACTGAATTCACGGTGTTCTTATTTCAATTTCCAGGAGTGTATTTCTTCTGTACTCGTGGTTTCTTCCCAGTTACCTTCTTTGTACCTATGTTTTTCTTCCCAGCTTCTGTGATTGCTTCTTTTATTGTGTTGCCAATTGAGCTCTTCCCTACTGCTGTGTCTATAGTCTTAGGCTATATCAAGCATATCTCGTCATTCCTTAGTACTGCTGTATCCCACTTCTTTGCGCACTGATTCATCGTGAGTAATCTTCTTGAACCTCAGCCTACTCTATATCACTACTACATTGTGATCTGAGTCTGTGTCTACTCCTGGGTACGCATTACAATCCAGTGCCTGATTTCGGAATTTCTGTTTGACCATGATGTAACCTAACTTCTCTTGTGATTCTTAAACAGAGTTTTCGCTGTTTCTAGCTGCAATTTATTACAGGACTCAATTAGTCTGTCTCCTCTCTCATTCCTTGTCCTACCTATTCTCCTGTAACCTCTTCTTCTGCTCCTTTCCCTACCACTGCATTCCAGTCCCCCACCACTATTCGATTTTCATCTTTCTTTACGAAACTTATCACCCTTTCAATATCCTCATATACTTCCTCTACCTCCTCATCTTCGGCCTATGACGTCGGCATGTATAGCTGAACTGTCGTTCCCAGTGTTGGTTTTCTGTCGAATCTAATAAGAACAACCGTATCACTGAACTGTTCACAGTAACAGATTCTCTGCCCTACCTTCCTATTCGTAACGAATCCTACTCCCGATATATCATTTTCCTCATCTGTTGATGGTACTCTATACTCGTCTGACCAGAAATCGTTGTCTTCTTTTCACTTCACTTCATTGACCCCTACTATATCTAGATTGAGCCTTTGCATTTCCTTTTTCGTATTTTCTAGCTTCCCTACAACGTTCAAGCTTCTGACATTCCACGCCCCGACTCTCAGAACGTTATCCTTTTGCTGATTATTCGAGCTTTTTCTCATAGTCACCCCTCCCCCCCTTTGACAGTCCCTTCTCTGAGATCCGTATAGGGGTCTATTCCGGAATCTTTTGCTACTGGAGAGATCATGATGACACTTTTCAATTACGGGCCAGATGTCCTGTAGATACATGTTATCTTACGGACAGACATAAGGGCCATGATAGGTTGACCACAAAAGTGTGTTAATAAATGGATTCCCTGCATCACCTTACGCTTTGAAGTCAGAATCGTCTTCGGCAATGGAACTTTGACCTACGGCGTACAAATGGGAAACCAAATCAGCAGTTCGGTCTGAGATCTCGAACCAGTTATGCCCTCTATCTCTCTGGGGCAGGTGCTTACTGCATCTGTAGCCCGCCAGGCAGAATCTCGCTGTGGAATAATCGTCGGACAGTCGTCTTGCTTTATTTCCGACTCTACCGAGACGTTCAGTGAGTAACTTCTAATCTCTACTGAGCTTAGAGACACTGAATTTACTTCGTTAGACACTGGCTACACACCAACTACTAATTGTTGTAGAAATACCTGAGTATTCCAACTCAATCTGAACATTTTGTTTAGTCATTTTGGCCTTCAGCCACTTAACTATTATTTATCTTTCCTTGCTGGAACTCACAGCACCGACCGAACTTTCATTTGTATGTACTTAAGACTTCTTAACACGACAGAACGTCTGTGGACAAAAGTAGTTGCTACTGCAAATACAATACGAGGTACCCCATACATTTTCTACCGAGTGCGACATCCGTATTTGAGAAGGGCTGAACTATGGTTTGTATACAATTTTGGATACTCTGAACATCTGTTGCAAATGCCAAATCATTGTCAACCGAGAGAAATAAACATCATTACGAGAAAACTGTAATTCCTTAAAGTAGAAGCAGCCTGGGAACCACTGCGTAAGAATACTTCCAGGTACTTTTTCAGTGCAGACTCCACTGTTTCGCTTTACAGTCAGCAGATTTACAACCCTGAATTAAACATGTCTTGTTGAAGTATCAATAATCTCTAGTATGAACCTACGCCACCAAAGCTGACCTCATTTAAGCAGAGTAGCAATCAGTCTGTTGCCTACGGAAATTTTCGATTATACTTACACGAGTAACAGACAATCCTAGAAAGTGGGCGATAAAATGTATGATTTTCAAACAAGTACAATGACTTTACATCACGGATATCAGTCATTCTGTTCTACGATAAAGCACTTACCGTAAGTTCTTTCATCGTTCAATGATCAAAGCTTCAAACTGAGATGAGTGTGGCATTTTGGTAGATATAGGCATATTCTTTGGTTGAGAATAGCTATAAATTAATTATTCTCGAAGACTTTGGTTCCGAGTAATTTAAATTTCCTGTTTTGGAGATGTAGTGTCCCTCATCTCATGTAGAAAGTGAGAACTCTTTTACTCTAGTTATCTTCACTGAGGAATTCCGGCTTTTTAATTATATATAAAAAATTATTATAATTTGAAGTAGACTCTGCATCTTGTAAGTGCATCAGTTCCAGCGGTATTTTCGAGCTGTATCTTAACACGTGTTCGTGGCTTTGCCTCAACTGACATCTATACCTACACATCTACACCCCAAGCCACTGCACCGAAGCGGTCTAAGGCGCTGCAGTCATGAACTGTGCGGCTGATCCCGGCAGAGGTTCGAGTCCTCCCTCGGGCATAGGTGCGTGTTTGCCCCTTAGATAATTTAGGTTAAGTAGTGTGTAAGCTTAGGGACTGATGACCTTAGCAGTTAAGTCCCATAAGATTTCACACACATTTGAACATTTTTGAACTGCACAGAAAATAGCGGATGGCACTTTGTAAGAAGTACTGGTGCATTAACGTACTGAGTGACAGAAATCTGTGTGTACACCTTGGCACATGGCCTGATTTTTCCTACGTTATTCTCGCTACCCCAACCAAAAAGATGCGATGGTTGCAGTAGAACTGTAGCACAATCCTCTTCGCATATCGGAAGGCCATAATCAAACTCGTGGTCAGCAAGCTAAAGAAAAGAACTCACGGTCTTAAGCAATGACGCATTTAATATGTGTGAAACGCCCGCCATTACGGCTAATAACAGCTAAGCGCCTCATTGTTCTGAAGACAACGACGTTGGTTCAGATCGAATTGACAGAGCGCCAAACCCGACAGACGGCTATTCTCTCCCGGTCTCAGGTCGTCGCACAATCTGTGCTATTTTGTACGTGTATCAACACGGCCCGTGTAAGATGAGATGCTGAGACTTCTTTTAAACAGGACGCCAAGTGTTAGTATGAGATTTCACAGCTGGGAATGTATCACGTCCCATGTTCCTGTGGGAACTATGAGCTAGGATGACGAGAATTTCCGTTAAAACGAAGGGAACACAGGCAGCGAAATACGAGACATTTTGTAGTGGTCGACATGTTTTAAGTTATGGGTGCCACCTCAGCCATTACGACACCTGTACTCTACCTAAAGCTGATAACGTATTTGTTTACCGACTAATACGTCACAAAACTTAATTGGAAGGTAACAGGATAGCGAAATGAGTGCCCGTATTGCACTCCGGCGGGAAACGTAACTATGGAGCGACAGCTGTCATGCAAGCAAGCACCTCCATTTGGTTTTAATTAGCTGTTCCCAGCCACGAGTTTCTGTGGCTCAGTAAGGTTAAATGGAACAGAAAGAGAAAGCACACGTTGCTGATGTGTACGGGAATTGAATATACGTATCGAGTATAGATTTAAGTGTCAGGAAGTCGTTTCTGAAAGTGTTTGTATGGAGTGTAGCCATGTATGGAAGTGAAACATGGACGATAAATAGTTTGGACAAGAAGAGTACAGAAGCTTTCGAAATGTGGTGCTACAGAAGAATGCTCAAGATTAGATAGGTAGATCACATCACTAATGAGGAGGTATTGAATAGAATTGGGGAGAAGAGGAGTTTGTGGCACAACTTGGCAAGAAGAAGGGACCAATTGACAAGACATGTTCTGAGGCATCAAGGGATCACAAATTTAGCATTGGAGGGCAGAGTGGAGGGTAAAAATCGTAGAGGGAGACCAAGAGATTAATACACTAAGCAGATTCAGAAGGATGTAGGTTGCAGTAAGTACTGGGAGATGAAGAAGCTTGCACAGGATAGAGGAGCATGCAGAGCTGCATCAAACCAGTCTCAGGACTGAAGACTACAACAACAATAACAGCAACAACTAATTTCCTTCTACCATCTGTCTCTGACCATCATCTTTAATCCCCCCCCCCTTCTCTGTCCATCACCTCATCCCCTTCCACTGTCCCTCTTACTCCGTGTCCTCCTGTCCCCTCTCCCTCCTCATCACTTGTTCCTCCCTTTCTATCTCCATCTTCTCCTCCGCCCGCTCTCTCTGTCCATTTCGTCCCATCCCTCTGTGCGTCTGCTATTCCGCTGTCAGTCTGATTTTGAGCTCATTTATTGTTATGGCAAATTCAGATTCTGTAGTAGATGTAATCATAAGCCGATAAGCTATAAATACAACTTCACTGATTGCTAAAAAAATTTCAATAGAAATACAGAGCCTATATAGAGTGTTCAAAAAAGTGTCGAATACTTTGAGAGGTTGTAGTATTCATAGAAGCAAGAAAAATAAGTCCAACGGAGAAGGGTCCGAAACGCACACTTTCTGAAATAAATACGCGTCTGTACGGAGGACTGCGTAACGCTTGGTTGCATTGGCGCTCCGTTAAATGCGTCGGCAGGGTATTATGATGTCTTATTCACAGCACTCTATCAACTGTTAGATGATTTGCACTTAGCTGAGTGGTTCGAGTCGTGTTGTAGGCTACGTCACTTTAGGTCGTGTTTGTGTGCCTTATTGTACAATATAGTCAACCCTGGGTTTTACCTTCTTCCAAACGCGGATTCACTTGTGTGTTTACTTTTATTGCACTGTTTGTATGTACAAATGGAGTATTATATTTACATTTTCTCTTTCCCGCCACTTGCTATCAATGGACGCCTACTAGTCGTCAAATGAAATGGCGGGTATGATATTCTGCTATGGATTAGCAAACGGGCATTGCCTGCGAATCCGTGCCCTCTACACTGAACCTTCTGTCCGCTCCTCCATCCTCTTTGACAAGGCCGTTGGCAGACTGAGGGTGACTTCTTCAGTTAATAGTAAAACTGTTTGCAGATGTCCAAACTAATGAGGTCCCCTACAACGAGTTAGCTGACAAACTATCAAAACATTTTAAATTACAAGTGCATGTAGCGGCTGATCGTTTATAAGTCTTTCAGATTAAAACAGCTGCCGGGATAGTCCTAAAAACTGTGGGTAATAGAAGTAAACAATGTTACTGTCATGTGGATTAAGTCAGAGTGACATTATGATGAGAGATGTCATTACTCAGAATGTGTCTGATTCCCGTATTCGTGCTGCCATACTAAAGCAAACAACCCCTGACCTCAGGACAGTATTGCCAACTGTTGAGTCAGAGGACATTTTCGATGTAACTGAGCGTGAGTTTCAAGGACCAGCAATTTCTGATGCCGAGAGTGAGACAGTTCAGGGGCCAAAATCTCCTCCCCGCGCTCCCCCGCTCAAGTCGGATGTCGTCCGACGTCTAACAAGGGAACCTGCCCATCGCACCCCCCTCAGATTTAGTTATACGTTGGCACAGTGGATAGGCCTTGAAAACTGAACACAGATCAATCGAGAAAACAGGAAGAAGTTGTGTGGAACTATGAAAAATAAGCAAAATATACCAACTGAGTAGTCCATGCGTATGACAGGCAACATCAAGGCTAATGTGAACTCAGGAGCGCCGTGGTCCCGTGGTTAGCGTGAGCAGCTGCGGAACGAGAGGTCCTTGGTTCAAGCCTACCCTCGGGTGAAAAGTTTAACTTTTTATTTTCAGTTTATGTTACAAACGCTTATATTTTCATCAATTTTTTGGGAGTGATTATCACATCCACAAGAAAACCTAAATCGGGCAAGGTAGAAGAATCTTTTTACCCATTCGCCAAGTGTACTAGTTAGGTGGGCAGACATGTGACGCACATGCCGTCACCAGTGTCGTATAGAATATACACTCCTGGAAATTGAAATAAGAACACCGTGAATTCATTGTCCCAGGAAGGGGAAACTTTATTGACACATTCCTGGGGTCAGATACATCACATGATCACACTGACAGAACCACAGGCACATAGACACAGGCAACAGAGCATGCCCAATGTCGGCACTAGTACAGTGTATATCCACCTTTCGCAGCAATGCAGGCTGCTATTCTACCATGGAGACGATCGTAGAGATGCTGGATGTAGTCCTGTGGAACGGCTTGCCATGCCATTTCCACCTGGCGCCTCAGTTGGACCAGCGTTCGTGCTGGACGTGCAGACCGCGTGAGACGACGCTTCATCCAGTCCCAAACATGCTCAATGGGGGACAGATCCGGAGATCTTGCTGGCCAGGGTAGTTGACTTACACCTTCTAGAGCACGTTGGGTGCACGGGATACATGCGGACGTGCATTGTCCTGTTGGAACAGCAAGTTCCCTTGCCAGTCTAGGAATGGTAGAACGATGGGTTCGATGACGGTTTGGATGTACCGTGCACTATTCAGTGTCCCCTCGACGATCACCAGTGGTGTACGGCCGGTGTAGGACATCGCTCCCCACACCATGATGCCGGGTGTTGGCCCTGTGTGCCTCGGTCGTAGGCAGTCCTGATTGTGGCGCTCACCTGCACGGCGCCAAACACGCATACGACCATCATTGGCACCAAGGCAGAAGCGACTCTCATCGCTGAAGACGACACGTCTCCATTCGTCCCTCCATTCACGCCTGTCGCGACACCACTGGAGGCGGGCTGCACGATGTTGGGGCGTGAGCGGAAGACGGCCTAACGGTGTGCGGGACCGTAGCCCAGCTTCATGGTTGCGAATGGTCCTCGCCGATACCCCAGGAGCAACAGTGTCCCTAATTTGCTGGGAAGTGGCGGTGCGGTCCCCTACGGCACTGCGTAGGATCCTACGGTCTTGGCGTGCATCCGTGCGTCGCTGCGGTCCGGTCCCAGGTCGACGGGCACGTGCACCTTCCGCCGACCACTGGCGACAACATCGATGTACTGTGGAGACCTCACGCCCCACGTGTTGAGCAATTCGGCGGTACGTCCACCCGGCATCCCGCATGCCCACTATACGCCCTCGCTCAAAGTCCGTCAACTGCACATACGGTTCACGTCCACGCTGTCGCGGCATGCTACCAGTGTTAAAGACTGCGATGGAGCTCCGTATGCCACGGCAAACTGGCTGACACTGACGGCGGCGGTGCACAAATGCTGCGCAGCTAGCGCCATTCGACGGCCAACACCGCGGTTCCTGGTGTGTCCGCTGTGCCGTGCGTGTGATCATTGCTTGTACAGCCCTCTCGCAGTGTCCGGAGCAAGTATGGTGGGTCTGACACACCGGTGTCAATGTGTTCTTTTTTCCATTTCCAGGAGTGTATCAGAAGTGTTTTCCTGTGGAGGAATCGGTTGACCTAGCCGGCCGAAGTGGCCGTGCGGTTAAAGGCGCTGCAGTCTGGAACCGCAAGACCGCTACGATCGCAGGTTCGAATCCTGCCTCGGGCATGGATGTTTGTGATGTCCTTAGGTTAGTTACGTTTAACTAGTTCTAAGTTCTAGGGGATGAATGACCTCAGCAGTTGAGTCCCATAGTGCTCAGAGCCATTTTTGAATCGGTTGACCTATGACCTTGCGATCAAATGTTTTCGGTTCCCATGGAGAGGCACGTCCTTTCGTCTACTAATCGCACGGTTTTGCGGTACGGTCGCAAAACACAGACACTAAACTTATTACAGTGAACAGAGACGTCAATGAACGAACGGACAGATCATAACTTTGCGAAAATAAAGAAAATAAACTTCTCACCCGAGGGAAGACTTGAACCAAGGACCTCTCATTCCGCAGCTGCTCACGCTAACCACGAGACCACGGCGCTCCTGAGCTCACACTCTCCTGGATGTTGCCTATCTTGCACATGGCCTACTCAGTTTGTATATTTTGCTTATTTTTTCATAGTTCCACACAACTTCTTCCTGTTTTCTCGATTGATCTGTGTTCAGTTTTTCAAGGCCTATCCACTGTGCCAACTTATAGCTAAATCTGAGGGGGGTGCGATGGGGAGGTTCCCTTGTAAGTCATATGCGAACCAGTCACAGCATCAGGCCGTGGCGCAGTGCGCATAATCGCGGGAGTCCTGCCCGCGTCGCTTTCAAGTACATGATGGGGCACAGTGCCCGTGTCGCAAAACAGAGAGTTTCACATGTGGCAAACAAGGCCACATACAGTCGGTATGTGTAAGTGTATACAGTGTTAGGCAACTTTCATATTCCATGTCAGACACGGATTCTAGTGAGGCGTATGCTGTGTCTTTGTGCCTACTGTGCAACGGTCCGCCGATCCTGTTGTTTCGGCAGACTGACAGGACACACACTCTGAACTTATCAATCGGCAATCCAATAAGTTATATCTTCATCAAGTGTGTTAATTTCCAGCTAGATACTGATGCTACTGTGACGCTGCTCAACCGCGCTATATATGAATGGTTATCTGGGCCACGGCTTCAGAAACCACGTAACTCACTGTCAGCATGCAATGGACAACTTAGTCCAGTGCTTGCAGTGTGTAGTTTACGAGCCACGATCCGTTGATACTGCTAAGAGTTTTATTTCATGTGTTGTGCTCTAGCGAATCTACTAACATTTTTGGCATGAACAGCTTTGACTTTTTCGCACTGTCAATTCACGGGTAGGTGTTACAAATTAATTTATCTCGGGTCCTGACCAATATTAATGTGTTAAGTGACAAGTTCAGTTCTCTGTTCCATACTAGTTTAGACAAGGCCCAAGGGTTCGAGGGCAATGTGACACTGACAGACAGTGCGCAGCCCAAGTTTTTTCGTGCTCGTCCTATCAGCTATACATTATGCCACCGGGTTGCCGCAGAGTTGCAGCGGTTCGAGCAGAACGTTTTATCAAAACAGTGTCGGCCAGCCAATGGCTGTCACCACTGGTGGTCCTTTAGAGCCAGCGCAGACACTGTTGTCGTTTGTTTCCCGTCGTCCCGCTCTGAGGATTTCATGGACAAATTAGGTCTGGATCATTTCTTTTAAAAAACTGATCTCCAAGTGGGCTATATGCAACTGCCATTAGATGAAGAGTCAAAGATGTTTGTGATCAACAAACCCAAAAGATTATTCCAGTTTCAGCTGTTACCATTCGGCAGCGCTTCCGGCCCAGCTATTTTCCAAAGGTACATGGAGCAGCTGACATCGCAGGTACTTTCTTGTTCTATTTAGATAATATAGTTGCCTCGTATGCCAGCAGAACACTTACGAAATTTAGAGACATTGTTTCAAGTGTTGTCCAAAGCGGGACTGACGTGCAACCGTTCTAAGTATTCCTTCTTTCTCAGTGAAATTGACTATCTTGGCCACATGATTAATGCGCACGGCATCCATCCGTCACAGTCGCACATAGTTGCCATTCGCGACTTGCCTGCGCCAACCAGTGTACGAGAATTTCAACTTGTAACGGAGAAGCTAATCTATTACGTCAGTTTTACTCCGAATGCTCCTCAGATCGTGGCGCCTCTACATCTGTTGCACCACAAGGGCGTTCCGTTCGTATGCTCGGCCGAATGTCAGGCCGCTCTCCAGCGATTGAAAGACGCAGTGCTAAGCGATCGGTACGTGGTCCATTTCGACCCAAGCAAGCCTGTGACTCTTGTAGCAGACGCCTCATCTCGTGGCACTGGTGCAGTGTTATCACACCGAGCAAGCTCCAGTGACAGGTCAACTGCGTTTGTGTCAGAGACATTGACCAGGCGCAACGCAGCTACACCCAACTTGAAAGGGAGGCGTTGCACTTCCATCAACAGCTGTCCTTCTCTTGTCCAATTACGAGCACGTAGTGAGAAGTCTTACGATTACAAAATTTCTAAAGATTTCGTTCTGAATTCGATATAGCTGTTTGTAGCTCTGTCACAGAGGAAGTAAAATGTCATTCTCGCGCCGGTTTGGAACTGAGAGTTACTGCCTCTTACACTTTACATTACGTCGACATTTTCATGGTGCAAGCGACCAACTGCAGCATTTCTTGCCTCCTCGTTGGCCTCGTGATGGCTGATGCAGATAACTAGCAATGTAGACAACGAGATTAGTTGTAGTAGCTGCGTGAAGGTAATCTCACTCTGTCTGTAAACATAAATTTCATTAGTCCACGACAGACCGAAGCGGAATTCATTCAGAATATTTGATTGGTATACCAGAAATATATCAAGAGAATCTTGCAAGATAATTCTGTCATTCCGGGAAGTAAGGAAACCGTAACAGCGTCACCAGACGTGTTCACGACTATCACAGTCGCAGCAGGACGATTTTGTTTCTGCAGGCAATGTCTTACTTGAGTGGGCTAACAATTTAGGAGTGCATCTTGTGCATCAACGATGCAGGTGTTTAATTATTTTTACTACGACGTCATGAGGAATATTTTAGTATTTATAGTGAGAGAGAAGAATGGAAAGTTTCACAGACCACCGCAATTCATACGAAAGAAAATAAACGTAATCCACTGATTTACAGACGCATTTCATTCAAATAGACATGTAGCAGAACGCGTGAACAAATATTTTTTCGGTGTTATGAAATACCCCGGAATATATTACCTATTGACATCAAACTAGCATGGATTAGTAAAGCGTCACTCTTGTGAGGCACACGTGCCATCATCACCTACGGCGCACAGGTGTCCTCAAATTGATTCCGCGTGTATAGAGTTCACCTAAAGTTGGCGTTTGGATACATGGCAAGGTGAGTGGGATGTAAGTGATTTTAAGGGAGGTAGACTGCATCTAGTGAAAGGATAGTGATGAGTGTGATTCCGCAAATAAAGTGATGTAGACCCTCTGCTTTTTCTAATAGAAACACATCAAAAAAAGTTTTGCATCACCTCGATTCCGAGAGTTCCGGAACCTGTACAGAAAATTGGAATAGAGATCGACATAACATTTCCACCCTTTTTATTGCTCATGAAAACAACACATTGCATGTTGTACCACCAGGCAGCGAGACCTTCTGAGGTGGTGGTCCAGATTGCTGTACACACTGGTACCTCTAATACCCAGTGGCACGTCCTCTTGCACTGATGCATGCCTGTATTCGTAGTGGCATACTATCCACAAGTTCATCAAGGCACTGTTGGTCCAGATTGTCACACTCCTCAACGGCGATTCGGCATAGATCCCTCATAGTGGTTGGTGGGTCACGTCGTCCATAAACAGCCCTTTTCAATCTATCCCAGGCACGTTCGATACGGTTCATGTCTGGAGAACATGCTAGCCACTCAAGTCGAGTGATGTAGTTATCCTGAAGGAAGTCATTCACACGGTATGCGCGATGAGGGCGCGTACTGTCGTTCGTAGAGACGAATGCCTCGCCAATATGCTGCCTATATGGTTGCACTATCGGTCGGAGGATGGCATTCACCTATCGTACAGCCGTTACAGCGCCTTCCATGACCACCAGCGGCGTACATCGGTTCCACATAATGCCACCCCAAAACAGCAGGGAACCTTCACCTTGCTGCACTCGCTGGACAGTGCGTCTAAGGCGTTCAGCCTGATCGAGTTGCCTCCAAACACGTCTCCGACGATTATCTGGTTCAAGGCATATGTGACACTCATCGGTGAAAAGAACGTGATGCCAATCCTGAACGGCCCATTCGGCATGTTGTTGGGCACATCTGTACCGCACTGCATGATATCGTGGTTCCAAAGATGGACTTCGCCATGGACGTCGGGAGTGAAGTTGAGCATCATGCAGCCTATTGCGCACACTTGATTCGTAACACGACGGCCTGTGGCTGCACGAAAGTCATTATTCAACATGGTGGCGTTGCTGTCAGGATTCCTCCGAGCCATAATCCGTAGGTAGCGGTCATCTACTGCAGTAGTAGCCCTTGGGCGGCCTGAGCGAGGCGTGTCATCGACAGTTCCTGTCTCTCTGTATCTCCTCCATGTCCGAACAACATCACTTTGGTTCACTCTGAGACGCCTGGACACTTCCCTTGTTGAGAGCCCTTCCTGGCACAAAGTGACAATGCGGACGCGATCGAACCGTGGTATTGACCGTCTAGCCATGGTTGCAGACAACACTAGCCGTGTACCTCCTTCTTGGTGGAATGATTGGAACTGATCGACTGTCGGACCCCCTCCGTCTAATAGGCGCTGCTCATGCGTGGTTGTGTACATCTTTGGGAGGGTTTAGTGACACAAAGGGACTGTATCTCTGATACAGTATCCACAGCCAACGTCTATCTTCAGAAGATCTGGGAACCAGAGGGATGCAAAACTTTTTTTGATGTGTGTTTATCAGACAATCTTAGATTTCTCTTAGATTTGTGGCAGGTAATGCTGCCGTCTAGTAACTCCTCAGCAGAGGAAAGCGAATTGCAAAGTTATGTTGGAAATATATCTTCACAGTGTTAAACGTAACAATTGACCCTAAACAATAAAATGTGTGAGGTTCTCCACACGATTACTGACAAGGGAAAGTCCCCATTGCAACCCCCCCCCCCCCCCCCCCCCCCCAGGTTTAGTGGTAAGGTGGCCCAGCGGACAGCTCGTCAGAAACTGAACACAGATGAAGCATGAAAACAGGAAGAAGGTTTATTGAACTACGAAAAAGAGCAAACTAGGAACAGTGAAAGGTCCAAGAAGTGCATTAAAGAGCCACCTAAAATAGCAATGGCGTCATGGGGTAAGTGGTCGCGGTGTTAGGCCGGTAAACCGACGAGCCGTATTAATAGCTCCTCGGTGTGCCTTTTTTTTGTTATTTCACAAGATTATGAAATGTCCGACTGGTCATTAAAATGTTTGTTCTCTTTATGTAGTTTTCACATTATACACTGGTTATAGAATAGTCATGTCGTAAGAATACGTTACCGTCGCAAGCAAATGTGATGAATAGTAACGGCAGGTGACGTAGGACATAGACGTCTCACAGAAATGAAAACAACAAATAAACGGGTGTGAACTATGTCACAACAAAGGAATTCAATAGTCAAAACTCCCAAAACGGGACGCAACTTCAAAAAAGTTAAAAAACGTATGTTTTGACAGAGCACAGAGAAACTGCGTGATTGTGAAACTGTCGGGTTCATTCGTTGCAGTTTATGTGACAAACTATTATGTTTTCATCGTTTCCTTGGGAGAGATCACATTCACATTTATACGAACAGTAAATCGGGCAAGGAGGCATACCTCACGCACTTACCAGTCGCACAAATTAGGTGCGTCGATAAGAGATCCCTGTCATATGACACACGTACTGTCACTAATGCCGTGTATGACACACCAGACGTGTTTTCCGGTGGAGGACACTGTTGACACTGTTCAATCCCGCGTCCGACCATCCTGATTTAGGTTTTCCGTCATTTCCCTAAATCGCTTCAGGCAAATGCCGGGATGGTTCCTTTCAAAGGGCACGGCCGGTTTCCTTCCCTAATCCGATGAGACCGATGACCTCGTTGTTTGTACTCTTTCCCTCAAATCAACCCAACCAACCAACACTGTTGGCCTGTCGCCTTGTCATCAAAAGTTTTCGGTTCCCATTCGAAAGTCACTTCCGTTCGGCTACTAATAGAGTAGTTGTCCAGAATCAGCTGTTATTATAGATCCCTACCTTGCACCTCGTTGTTGCAAACGGACGTTAGACCACGACACAGAGTAAAGCGGACAGCGAAAAAGAAGAAACTAAATAAATTGCTTCGAGGAAGGCTTCAACACGGCTCGCCCGCTTGGCAGTGCGAAACCGTAACCACTGCACCACGACGCGATTCCTCTGCCTCGCTGCTCTATAGTGCACTTCTTGTTCTTGGAACGTTCACTGTGTCTATTTTGGTTGTTTTTTTCACAGTCCAGTAGACCACCTTTCTGTTTCCATGCTTGATCTGTGTTCACTTTCTGACGAGCTGCCCCTGGGCTCTCTTGCTGCTAAATCTGAGGGGGTGCGGTGGAGAGCTTTTCCTTGTAAGAAGGTTCCGTCAGGCTACGAGAAATCTACAATTAGAACAAATCTGAGGGTTACAGATGCAACGAAAGTCCTACCGGTTATCAACATAAAGAAAGTAACTGGGAAACATCACATTTGGTGACGAACGTGAAAACAAATGTTGGGTTATTGACACAACCCATAGAAAAACCGACGAGTCTACTAAGGATACTGCGAGCGAGCACTTCAGTTGTTCGACGTCTTCTGGAATACTGCTGAGGACTGTGTGATCCTTACCTGACAGGACTGACGGAGGACATCGAAAACGCTGGAAGAAGGCAGCTGATTTTGTAGTACAGCGAATCCGGGGAGAGAATGTCACGGTTGTTTTTCTTTTTTCTCCTTGAGGTTGGAGGGGGGGGGGGGGTCAAGTGGACGAGTTGGGGACGCAGCATTAAAACAAACGCTTTTCCACCGTGTCACGTTATTTCCGCAACATTAGAAAAAAAAAAGTTCAAATGTGTGTGAAATCTTATGGGACTTATCTGCCAAGGTCATCAGTCCCTAAGCTTACACAATACTTAACCTAAATTACCCTAAGCACAAACACACACACCCATGCCCGAGGGAGGACTCGAACCTCCGCCGGAACCAGCCGGCGACATTTCAATCACCATCTTTCTCCTCTGAATGCAAACAGCTTTTGTTGCCACCGCCATAAAAACTGTATTAACATAAGAGAAATTAGAACTCACACATAAAGATTGTGGTGTGGCCGAGCGGTTCTAGGCGCTTCGGTCTGGAACCGCGCGACCGCTACGGTCGCAGGTTCGAATCCTGCCTCGGGCATGGATGTGTTTGATGTCCCTTGTTAGCTAGGTTTAAGTAGTTTTAAGTTCTAGGCGACTGATGACCTAAGATGTTAAGTCCCATAGTGCTCAGAGCCATTTGAACCATTTGAATTTTTTTCTCGAGCTTCGTACGTGAGTGGAACAGTCAAGATATTTAAGCCATTCTGTGAATCCTTTATGAAACAGTTAACTGAAGTACAGAGTAAACGTGTATCATTCCGAAGTAAATGAAGTGCCTCGGCAGGAGGTAATTTTCGTGGTGGAGCACTTATTGTTTCAGAGACACTCAGTACTCTTTATAAGTGCTTAAAATGTGAATGACATGCTACGTATACACAATTAATTGGCAAGATTGCCACGAAAACTATTTACTTTTAAAATCCGCTTAGCCCGGTCACCTCGCGACAGTACGTTCCCGTGAGCACCGCTGCCAGCCGTCATGTACAGCGGATACACTCCTGCCAAGTCTTTCTGCAATACCACAGAAGGAACACAGAGCGTCTCGTAGCCATATTACACGACCACGTACAAACTCAGCCAGGTGTCGATAATTGAGTCTTTGTCGCGTTAGAGGTATTCTTGATTAGGATCAACTCATCACGTCCAATCACGAAGCTAGCTAGCGCTCACGACCGTTACAGCGTGTAATTAAAGCAAACCTGGTTTGCATCACTGACGCGAAATTTGAATAGACATCGTCCTGCTGATGTAGAAACACGCCTAGCAATTTTCCTTTGTGTCGCACAACTCCTCCTTAATGTTCCGATTTTTTTTCCATCCCTGCATAATAAACATATCGTCTATTTCCGCTCGAGTTTTCGTTAGCGTGTCGCGTAAAATTTTGAAGTAAATCGGTCAAGTAATTTTCGAGATTTTTGGCGAGAACATTAAACAACGACTTGTCTTTATACAGAGTGGTCCATTGATCGTGACTGGGCCAAATATCTCACGAAACAAGCGTCAAACGAAAAAACCACAAAAACTAAACTCGTCTAGCTTGAAGGGGGAAACCAGATGGCGCTACGGTTGACCCACTAGATGGCGCTGCCATAGATCAAACGGGTATCAACTGCGTTTTTTTTAAAATAGGGACCCCCATTCTTTATTACATATTCGTGTAGTACGTAAAGAAATATGAATGTTTTAGTTGGACCACTTTTTTCAGTTTGTGATAGATGGCACTGTAATACTCACAAACGTATAACTACGTAGTATCACATAACATTCCGCCAGTGCGGACGGTATTTGCTTCGTGATACATTACCCGTGTTAAAATGGACCGTTTACCAATTGCGGAAAAGGTCGATATCGTGTTCATGTATGGCTATTGTGATCAAAATGCCCAACGGGCGTGTGCTATGTATGCTGCTCGGTATCCTGGACGACATCATCCAAGTGTCCGGACCGTTCACCGGATAGTTACATTATTTAAGGAAACGGGAAGCGTTCAGCCACATGTGAAATGTCAACCACGACCTGCAACAAATGATGATGCCCAAGTAGGTGTTTTAGCTGCTGTCGCGGCTAATCCGCACATCAGTAGCAGACAAATTGCGCGAGAATCGGAAATCTCAAAAATCGGTGTTGAGAATGCTACATCAACATCGATTGCACCCGTACCATATTTCTGTGCACCGGGACTTGCATGGCGACGACTTTGGACGTCGTGTACAGTTCTGCCACTGGGCACAAGAGAAATTACGGGACGATGACAGATTTTTTGCACGCGTTCTATTTAGTCTATTTAGCGACGAAGCGTCATTCACCAACATCGGTAACGTAAACCGGCATAATAAGCACTATTGGGCAACGGATAATCCACGATGGCTGCGACAAGTGGAACATAAGCGATCTTGGCGGGTTAATGTATGGTGCGGCATTATGGGAGGAAGGATAATTGGCCCCCATTTTATCGATGGCAATCTAAATGGTGCAATGTATGCTGATTTCCTACGTAATGTTCCACCGATGTTACTACAAGATGTTTCACTGCATGACAGAATGGCGATGTGCTTCCAACATGATTGATGTCCGGCACATAGCTCGCGTGCGGTTGAAGCGGTATTGAATAGCATATTTCATGACAGGTGGATTGCTCGTCGAAGCACCATACCAAGGCCCGCTCGTTCACCGGATCTGACGTCCCCCAATTTCTTTCTGTGGGGAAAGTTGAAGGATATTTGTCGTCGCGATCCACCGACAACGCCTGAAAACATGAGTCAGCGCATTGTCAATGCATGTGCGAACATTACGGAAGCCGAACTACCCTCTGTTGAGAGGAATGTCGTTACACGCATTGCCAAATCCCTTTAGGTTGCCGGACATGATTTTGAGCATTTATTGCATTAATGTGGTACTTACAGGTAATCACGCTGTAACAGCATGCGTTCTCAGAAATGATAAGTTCACAAAGGTACATGTATCAGATTGGAACAACCGAAATAGAATGTTCAAACGTACCTACGTTCTGTATTTCAGTTTAAAAATCATACCTGTTACCGACTGTTCGTCTAAAATTGAGAGCCATATGTTTGTGACTATTACAGTGCCATCTAATACAAAGCGAAAAAAGTGGTCCTACTAAAACATTCATATTTATTTACGTAATGCACGAATATTTAATAAAAAATGGGGGTTCCTATCTAAAAAAACGCAGTTGATATCCGTCTGACCTATGGCAGCGCCATCTAGCGGGCCAACCATAGCGCCGTCTGGTTTCTCCCTTGAAGCTAGCCGAGTTTCGTTCTTTGATGCTTATTTCTTGAGATATTTGGCCCGGTCACTATCAATGGACCACCCTGTATAGTATTATAGGAGATTATTGTTTAGTTCCCTACGATGTCCAATTTTCTTTAATATTTCATCGAAATCTTTTATAGGCACTCTAGTGAAACTGAAGTATTTACTTTCGTGTTCGGGAAGTTCACAAAAGACATTTGGTTTGTGGAGCGGTACGGCAACATATCTTCTGTCCTTTCGTTTCGCCTCGCGCCTCCAGATGTACACAGCCGTAGCTGTCTCCGAGGTGCCACTCAGCCGCCGGTAGTGGACCGCTGGCAGTGCCGGCCAGCCACGCACGGTGCTGGTCGCACGCAGCAGCTGCAGCCACGGCCAGCCGCTGGTCGTGCGCGTGGCCGTGCCGCGGCCGCACTGCTACTCCGTCGCCCTAAAATCGACTCGCGGCTCGACCGCGGTGACGCCGCAGTCCGACCGGCACCTCGGTGAAAGTTCTGGGAGGCAACGAAATCCCCTCCAGCGTCAGCTAGCGCAACACAAGCTGTTCATACTGTCACAGTCAATCTAGAACTTAAGATTAAATGCAAAATCATTTACAGAAATACGACAAAGTCTGCCGACCAATGAGGAAGATTTCCCCCCGGCCAGTGACGGACACCCATCCCTGAGGATAGACCGGCAGAAACTGAGCAGCAGTGCTTGTGTGGGACACGTTCGCAAACAAAGACCGCGTATGAAGCGTCAGCGCCACAGCGCAAGGTGCGATTAACGTTTTGAGGAAAATATTGGCTTAGCTTAATAGAAGCGCTTGCTGGAGACGCTGTACGGGTTTGTCATAGTTTGGTGTGGTCTTGGGACGTCGAGAAAGGCCCAAGTACAGGATGCAGTTACTGAACTGTATGAAAAAAAAACGTAAATTAGTTACAAACTATGGCGTGCACACACTTTGTTCAACATTTAAATGGCGCAAACCAATACCGAAATTCTGCATGACCCGCTGATAGTGTCGGAACATCGAGCTGTTTTCAGCTGAGCAATAGTTTTGGGCTTATTGGTGTACAGCTTGTCTTTAATATAGTCTCACAAAGAGGAGTCGCATGTGTTCAGATCCGGAGAATATGGCAGCCAATCGAGGGCCATGCCAGTGGCCTCTGGGTAAGCCAGACCAGAATGCGGTCCCCAAAGTGCTCCTCCAGAACATCACTCTTCTGCTTCGATGGGGTCGAGCTCCGTCATCCATGAACCATATCTTGTCGAAATCAGGGTCAGTTTGGGTAATGGGCAAGGAATCGTCTTCAAAAACCTTCACGTACCGTTCAGTAGCCACCGTGCCATCAAGGAATATCGCACAGACGATTCCGCGACTGGACATTTCACACCACACAGTCACCCGTTGAGGTCGAAGAGACTTCTCACCGCGAAATGCGGATTTTCAGTCCCCTCAAATACGCCAATTTTGCTTATTGACGAAGTCATCGAAATGAAAGCGGGCTTCGTACTAAACCAAACCACGCACGCGTATACTGGCTCTGAGCACTATGGGACTTAACTTCTAAGGTCATCAGTCCCCTAGAACTTAGAACTACTTAAACCTAACTAACCTAAGGACATCACACACATCCACGCCCGAGGCAGGATTCGAACCTGCGACCGTGGCGGTCGCGCGGTTCCAGACTGTAGCGCCTTTAACCGCTTGCCCACCCCGGCCGGCCGCGTATACTAATTCCATTCATGCCCCACGGCCAACCGTGCAATTAACGTCCCAAAGCAAACCATTCAGAAGTTATGACGATTTTATTTCATATAGTTCAATAATTGTTATCCTGTATGATGAAAGACCAATTAATCCTCAAAATCAAATCGATTAACGCGAGGAGTTCAGATTGCTACATTTCGAAATGCCGACGATAGGATCATATCACCCCAGAATTGATTTCCCTTCTTCAGTTCAGGTAACAGACAATAAAGTAAATTGTATCTTAAGTTTTTGTTCCGCCTTATGCAGGGTGTCTCTGCTAAGGGTCGTCAGGCGTATTTCCTCTGTCATTTCAGCAGATATTTGCAATTTCGTTTTAGCAGTGGCTAGCTGGAGTCGGCCCAAAACAAATACTGCTTATCGCACCTTTTCCAACCAGTATCGATGGAAACAGTCGGTTTACGTCCAGTTACGAAAAAATGATTTTTAAAGTGGAATTTTACGAGGCCTTCGATAGAGCAGTCCCAAAATGGTCTAGTGCGATATCCGTTTCATCGAAATATATTAACAGGAACGGTAAAACATGAAGAATTACAGGTCCTCCAGCACTGACTGAGCACCGTGGCGGCAGAAATCCTGGCAGGCGAGGGCAGTGCTTCGTTGCTGGAGTGCGGTACACAGCAGGAAATGCACGCAGGCGTCCTTCCAAGGGGCAAGTCTCAGATGGCAACATTCTATGATGATGCAGTTAAGAAGCTGGTGCACCGTTACGATACATATCCTAATCTATACTGCAAATCAAGTTGAATATTAGCAGAAAACACAGCCTTTCAAGTGTAAGTAATAAATATGTTTCTTTTTATCTGCTTTTTGTTTTAAATTCTGAACCGTAAGTCAGTTTCTGAATAGCCCTGTTATGTGACACTTCACGGTTCACGAAGTTCTATGCACCTGCAGTCTCTACGCGTCTCGCCTCTTTCGTAAGTATCTGTAGTCGCTGTGAAGATTGGACACAACATCCCAGTCTGGTGGAAAAGAAGAGGAAATGGCTATAGCAGAACGACAACCCTCCGGCGCCAAACTGTGAAACCAGGTGTCCGTTGCCAAACTATGTGATCGCAATACCGCAGACTTCAGAGTGCACTGTTCACATGTACAGTAGCTACAAACATAAACATAAAGTATTAACTTTATACAGCCAATGCAATGAACAAAATCGTTTTGTAGCATTTTAATTATTCTAAGGTGCTAAAATACTAGAAGCTCCTGCAGAAAAACGTTAGTCAGTCAATAAAGAATCCTCGCACCGTCTGGTGAGAGGGCTGGAAAAGGCTCATCTCGCGTCGGGAGGACAACTGGTGGCGGGCGTATGGGACACACAGTGGCTGCTGTGTGGAGAGGCGAGCAGTGGGAGGCTGTGGCACACGCCGCCTTAAGACGCGTGTTTACACCTGTGCGCCTTGTGGCCAGTCGCCGTGCGGCTGTATCTTGTCCCACATGGAAACAGAGCCGCCCAGTATGAACACAGGCGTGGATGGAATGTTGAGGAAGACATACGCACCTGCACGCGTGCCTCTGCCTGTGTGTGGGGCAGGCGGGCCGTCCAGGCTCCAGCGGATGACCAACACGCTAAGCTCAATTCAACTTCCAAACGAAGAAGTCACAGCTGCGGTTGCAGAACTTTAAAATTGTCAGTACATTTTGCATCCGCTCTATGTATGACGAAACAACATACTCTCTTGTCGGAATTAATAAGATACAAGACACAAACACAACAGATCTCGGCACCACGTTCTCCAAAGCAGAATCAACATTAGGATTACCAACGGATGCGATTTCGCCAAATAAAAGGCAGCATATGCCATACTGAATTTGTAAACTCAACATACGAGATGATGATTTGTCGGTAAGAGGACCCCATGCATGAATAATACACAAGCGTGGTGAAAGCCTATTAAAAAAGAATAATAAATCGGAAAACCAAGTTGCTTTCACACACAGGAAATGAAAAGACAACCCCGATAAGGTGAGTATCAGTAGAACCCTCAATGAGTCAGATGAAACACAGCACAATAACTACATAAAATCAAGGACAAAATGCCAGTACAGACAGGGTTAAAAAAAGGAAACGTGACTGGGGCTGAATGACTACTTACAAATAACGCTGACCGATTCACTCTGTGACACATTAAAATCCTACATCCAGTGACGAATACAGGCCAAAGTAATGAATTAAAATTTGTATCGGGCGGCGGCATTCAGTCCTGATTCTCCTGCTTACTAGGCAGATGGACCGACCACAGCGCCATCCTGGCACTGCGGCAAACACACTGCAGAAGACCCATGTTGGAATCCCGACCTTGATGTAAATTTTAATTCATTACTTTGGACTATATTTATTATCATGGATACAGTTGAGACTATATATGTCTCTGGAACACGTAACTTCACCTCATACAGTACTGTGGAAAGAATTCTGGGCACTACACAAAATCTGAAAACACGAACCACGCTCGCCTCATTATCAGCTAAAATAGAGGACAAGTCCTGGGGGCGACTCAGATTATCACTCTGGTCGTGACATATAACACAGTTAAAGTGTGTCTTGTCCACAGCTGCACCCCACACCTGTGACGTACTGGTAGCTCCTTGCGACGTAAGAGAAAGCCACACATCAATGAGCAAATGTCCCACTGTAAGTCGTGTAATGGCTGCTTCCTCAGCTCGTCACTGTCGAGAGAGGTAAGCCATGGTCGCATTTTACGGACTGCAGCCTATTATTCCTCACTGCCAACCACCGAGCCTCCCACAAACACATGGTCTTCTCAACACAAGAGAGAAAAAGCAGTTAATTACTGTCGGTGTGACAACAAATTGAAGCTTTCCTTAAGTCCAAGGCTGGTTTGAATATCACAGTGCTTTAAGTGGCACGGTCCTGCTGGAGCTGTGACGTTGCCTTCATTCAACACTTTAGCTCATTTACCTACGCGTTATACAATTTGTGAACTCCAGTCCAAAGTGCAATTTGGCATTTTTCACGTCACCATATCATTGGCAGAGGTGAACCAGTAAGTAACTGAAAAATCGTAGGACCGCCTTGGGATCGAATCCAAGACCTTTAAAATGTAGTCTCGCTCTGACTGGACCGCCAAGCCACACTTAATTTGTCTAGGACTTTGAATTACTGAGTTAAAATTAAATTGATTGTGCACAATTTGCAATTTTAAGATTCTTCATTGTAGTAATGTAAACACAAGTTTTAAAAAATTATCACAAAAAAAAAAATTTGCACTTAGAAGAGCAGAATGCCCTTACAGGATTCTACCAACTCGCCACATCCTTTATTGGTACGTACAAAACAAAACTTTGACACTACTCAGCTAACATGCATGATGCTGGTTTATTTGTACAAAACATTTTGTAACCCACTTCCCTTTCATGGAAAAATGAGTTCCACACAAAACTTATCATAATCACACTATAGTTCATCTATCAAGGGGAGGAAAAATGAATTCTACACAAAACTATTACAATCATACTATAGCTCATCTATCAAGAGGAGTCCTAATTTCCTTGAAGAATGCGTTCTATACAAAAACTCTACAGACTGCGCATCTGGGATTTTGAAAAAAATTCGTAAAGTTGTTCGTTACTGAAAAAAAAATTTAGATTTATTTCGACTTCTGGCTCAATATTTCTTGGCTTCTGAGAAAGCCTAATGACCGTAACCATCTCGTGGGCTGCTGTTGATCGGAGTATATACTCCATACTTGCTGACTCGAACTCAAATCTGTCTTTGTAAAACCTTAAATTTTTAGCAAAATAATCTGCATTTACGTATTATAAATCGTTTTATTCATGATATAGGTAAGACACCACGAAGGTTAATATACTTCGCACTTTCATTTCATTAGCAGTTAATATTTACTTCATTTTCATATAATATGATAAAATTGAATTTTTTTAAATGATGATAAACCTCAACTGCATTATTCCACTACTCAATTGTATCATTTCGCGCGTATTCTTACAATGTTTTAAAAATACTACTATCCAAAGATCTGTAAGTGAATGACCCCGTTGACACTTGTACCACACCAAATTAATAAAACTAATTTTAATTTTGAAATTATTACTATTTTGTGGAGAAAAAATACTTTGCACGAGGAAAGAAGCTTCGTCAGTACTGGGAAGCAGAGCAACCCGAGCACGATGCGTCCACCACTCGTCTACAGGACCGGCTCTGCCTATACTTAGGATATGCAGAAGACTTCTACGTCTGTAATGTTGAGTTAAAAGTCTGTACAGCTGTCGAGTTTCCTTTTCAATGACGATTATCTCTGCAAAATTTTATCTGAACTCGTGACCTAGAATTGGCGACTCCCTTTCATGAGAAGAGAAACCTCACGAGCGAACTACATTAACGTTTCCTGGAATCATGACACTTGTGTGGCACATATATTAATGACACATAGAAATCAGAAAAAGGTAAGGTACTCACAAACAGTTTCACTAAAGTAAGAAAGGGGCAGAACACTGTATGGACGAGAAAATGCAAGGAGCAGTCTAGTTTCCTTAACACTACCAGAACAACAAACGGAGACTCTACACGCTAGTGGTGCAAGCACAGAAGAGCATGCCTCGTTCCTGCCCTGGATACGTGGACTAGCCTAGTGTGTGTGTGTCTGACAGACAGCATGCCCGGCACAGCCACCTTGCATAGCGAGTCCCACACTCGGCCTATCGCCGCCATGGCCGCGTCGCTGCCTCGCTCTCGCTCGCCGCCGACTACCGCCAGCCCACAGCTCTGGAACCAGCAACGCCGACGTCACCTCTAAGTAGACAGAACTCATTTACCAAGTTAATTACCACGTCGCTGAGCCAACTGCTCAGAAAATGGCTCATTATCTGGCCGAGGTACACAAACAAACTCTATTCACGTCATCTGGCAACTCATTGTAAATTCAAACCGTGGCACTGTCATAATCGAATGCTCATAGCTATAACTAAGATACTTGCAAGTAAACACAGTTCACGAAACGTACTGAAGGGAAAATTGTTATGCCTGTAAGAAAAAAACAGGCCCACGGGAGAGGTAGTTGGGGAGTGTTCTGGTCCTCAGTATCTTGATTTATTTTTTTAGTAATTTCTTCAAATGAAGAGATATTACTGCAGAATTTTTGAGAAGTACATTCTTTTACTTCACCTCTGTTTATTATGTCAGTTTCAAAGAAATGAAACCTGAAGAGCTTTCTGAGCGTGGAGATAAAAAAAGAAGGGAGGTGGCACTACAGACTTATGTTGTACGCTGTTTTGAAGCCAGAGTGGGTGCCGTTTTAAATAGCCCAAAACATTAGTAGACTACCATTTACAAGTGCTTCTTGTTCATTATTTCTGTCGTGTGCGCGCAATAACTGTTTTAAATACTAAAAATTATACGACGTCTGTCTAAAAAGTATCCAATCTTTGATTTTCCCGCGCAAAATGGAAAGGATAGTGCGGCGCCACTGTACACAATAAAGGAAGAGGCCCTTCTGCGCAGTTGTGAGCTGTGCCCGCTGTCCAGCGCGTCAGTCTTTGCCTGTCGGCCGCTGTGTGAGGTGCTACACAACGTGTTCATAGGATTACCGACTCTCTCAAGATGACTGAACGTGCTGAGCAAAGATACTGCATCAAATTTTGTCAAAAGCTTGGTGGTTCTCAAAGCGAAACAAATCGTAAGATTCAGCGGGTGTTTAGAGAAGATGCGATGGGTGTAACAGAAATTAAGGAGTGGTTCAACCGATTCAAAAATAGCCGCACATCAGCAGAGAGTGACCAGCGTTCTGGCAGGCCCCACAACTAGTCGGAGTGCAGCTGTCGTTCAGAGGGTGCAAAATTTGGTGATGGCAGATCGTCGTTTGACAGTGCAGGAGATTGCCCGAGAGGTCGGAGTGAGTGAAGATTCTTCACACGCAATTTTGCGTGACAATTTGAACATGCACCGAGTGGCTGCGAAATTCGTGCCCACGCTGTTGCCGCCGGAACAAAAAGACCTCAGTTTTGACGTTGCAAGGGACCCTCTGGACATCACCAACACTGATCCTGGGTTTCTGAACACCGCCATAACTGGAGATGAGTCATGGGTGTGCAGGTACGACCCAGAAACAAAGAGACAGTCGTTTTGAGAGTAGAGAAGGTAATGCGGAACACGACGACAGAGCAGAACACCATTCCAAAAGATAACTTCCAGAGGTGTTTCCAGCAGTGGAAGGATCAGTGATCTAAGTGTGTGCAAGCGCAAGGGGCCTACTTTGAAGGGGATTAGGGTCCCAACCCCGTCAGGTATTCGAAATATTTTTTCTGGCCAGAGGTCGGATACTTTTTAGACAGGCCTCGTAGAGCTTACATGAATAACAGCGTCAGGAAGGCAATTTCGATTTTTTTTTCTGTTCTTGAATACGTATTTGCTCTAGTAATATGACACACTCAGAGTGACGTCATGGGGAAGTGTCACCGCGGTGAACTATGGGGGTATGAATGCGGTGAACCTAATGTTTTGGGCTAGTTAAAATGGCGAACATCGACTTCAGGTTTTTGACGTAATGCCACCTCCCCTCTTTTTTATCCCCATGTTTTTGTGACGTCAGAGATAGTAACTTACCTGCCGACTGTCACGATGTTATACAATAACCATTATTTACCACTCTGTAACTAAATGGTCTTTTCTTTCCGATGCATTTGCAGAATAGAGAAAAAACAGTATTAATCTATGTACTTCATTGTATTCAGTACATCTCCCGTATGTGAAATGAACACTTTGAGATGAAAATTTGATGTACAAAACTTTTTTTTCTTAAAGTAATATTATTTTATTCCTTATTGACTAAATAAAATTAGTTGATATCATTTGAATACGTTTCTAGTATGACGCCACTTTTTTCGGACATTACCTTTCTGTACGAAAAAGATTTGCATGGGAACAGTAATAAAACACGTATTTATTTTCTGCTGTGTTGTTACTACAAATTTTATACGTGTTTTATGGTTGGAGATGGAAAATTTTCTCAGAAAGTATGTTTTCTTTTAAACGGCATAAGCTATTTAAATGGACAAAGGTTAAAACACAGGAAAGAAAACTGTTAGAACATTGTGATTCTTACTCGCACGTATCAAAGAAATAAGAAAACTGTGTTCGGCTGTAAATAATTTTTACTCCACTCTTTTCATCAAATACATCTTTATCTTCCTTCTATATCGGTTATCATATCACAATAAGTAAATATTGCATTTCATTTTCTGTCGGAGACTGGTAGAATATTTGCAGGTATCACTTTAACACACCATTTCTGACCCAAGACTATTACGTGAAAGATCGGTTATCACTTTTTCCACCAGTCGCTATTATAGTCGTAAGTCTAGACAGCATATTTTACGAAAAGAAAGAATTGGCAGTTGACAAAGAACATTTAACACGTATGACCGATTGGTATTCCAAGGACACTACAGAGAAACTAGAACAATAAAGCTGCTGAGACACGATGAAAAAAAAAAAAAAAAAGAGTAGCGGTAATCATCAAAGCAAAATATGCTGTTAGAAAGGAGGCAGCAAGCGCAGTAGGCACTGTACACCGTACAGTGATCTTGCTATGAGCCTCGTTCAGACAATGGCAGTTAAAGGATGCCTGGGAAACACGAGAACTGGGACCAGATAACTCGGCAAGTAAATTACAAAGTTCGAAAATGATACAGTTTTGAAAGATAGGGTATAAAGTAGCACTATATGCAGCAATGAATCAGTTACGTGGATACCACAAACAAGACAGTAAAAATAACAATTTATTACAACTAACACAACCAAAATTTGGGTGAGATTTCACATGCGTACGAATTACATAGGTTTAGTACGAAGCACATGATTATGGTAAATAATGCCATTAGCAGGGTTTACACACAGTTGGCTAGCAGTAAAACCATGTTCTTACAAGGTAACCTCCCCATCGCACCCCCCTCTTGTTTAGTTATAACTTGGCACAGTGGATAGGCCTTGAAAAACTGAACACAGATCAATCGAGAAAACAGGAAGAAGTTGTGTGGAACTATGAAAAAAATTAATAAAATATACAAACTGAGTAGTCCATGCCAAGATAGGCAACATCAAGGACAATGGGAGTCAAGGAGGGCCGTGGTCCCGTGGTTAGCGAGAGCAGCTACGGAACGAGAGATCCTAGGTTCAAGTCCTCTCTCGAGTGAAAAGTTTAATTTTTTATTTTCGGTTTATGTGACAAACTCTAATGGTTTCATCGCTTTTTTGGGAGTGATTATCAGATCCACAAGGAAACCTAAATCAGGCAAGGTAGAAGAATCTTTTTACCCATTCGCTAAGTGTACAAGTTAGGTGGGTCGACAACATTTCCTGTCATGTGACGCACATGCCGTCACCAGTGTCGTATAGAATATATCAGACGTGTTTTCCTGTGGAGGAATCGGTTGACCTATGACCTTGCGATAAAATGTTCTCGATTCCCATTGGAGAGGCACGTCCTTTCGTCAACTAATCGCACGGTTTTGCGGTGCGGTCGCAAAACACAGACACCAAACTTATTACAGTGAACAGAGACGTCAATGAACGAAAGGACAGATCGTAACTTTGCGAAAATAAAGAAAGTAAAATTTTCAGTCGAGGGAAGACTCGAACCAAGGACCTCTTGTTTCGCAACTACTCACGCTAACCACGGGAACACGGCGCTCCCGAGCTCAGATTCTCCTTGATGTTGCCTATCTCGCGCAGTTTGTATATTTTAATAATTTTTTTCATAGTTCCACACAACTTCTTCCTGTTTTCTCGATTGACCTGTGTTCAGTTTTTCAAGGCCTATCCACTGTGCCAACTTATAACTAAATCTGAGGGGGGTGCGATGGGGAGGTTCCCTTGTTAGTAGACGTAGTAGTGCATAGACGCACTACGTTAGTTTCTAGTTTCCTAATTAATCAAAATTTACAAAAAGAACATTAGCATACATTAGAACATGCAAAGTCAGTGTAGTGTAACTTAAATCACTGGAAACACATTCAACATGCAGTTGTTATTTAATGCCGACTTAAAATTCGGGACTAGTGTAGCAGGGGATACAACCCGTCGGCTTTGGACAATGACGTCACAAGTCGCCAAACGAGAAGCGATTCTTCTTAGTGTTGTAGCTCCCTTCAGTAGCTGATAAGTGTTTTTTGGCTTTTTTAAAAAAAATCTCACGAGATAGAATAAACAGATCCACTTTATTAAGCAATCAGTAAAAAAACGAAACTGAAACATAACAGCAAAAGCGAAAATGGTAAACTGCTCTCTGGCGACTTGTGACGTCATTGTCCAAAGCCGACGGGTTGTATCCCCTGCTACACTAGACCCTAAAATTCCGACAACAGGTTTTAAACACGACAAATACATATTCAACAAGTACTGCATCTCTGTTTAATTCTCTTTATCCTCTTTTTCTTTCTCAAGTCATCTGTGTAGAAATAAATTAGGAGCACATATATCAAATGTATTGTAGTTATTTTTCTATCACTGAAACCATTTTCAATGACTGAACAACATATTAAGAAAAATATGAGTGTGTTGTATTAACAACGACAGTTTAAGCACGTGAAATCAAAAAATTGTAAACATATACTCCAAAATGGGACAGATCAATTTCAAATAAGCACCTCGGGCCGCCGAATACGACAAAGTGCCGCTGCTGAACAAGTTCTCGTTGGCGTAAATCCTTGTCCGGTCAACCTTATCCACAGACGGAGACGGCAGCAGGCGCTGGTCTTAACCACGCTACTCGCTGTAACTTTCCGAATGCACACCGGCTCACTGCTCGTGGGAACCCGACACACGACTGCCCGGCCAGCGCTTCGCTGGGCGTGTCGGCCTGCAAGCGGCGGACTGAGGCGGCATCGCGCGGCGTCTCAACACACCTTTGTTTATTTATATATGCCTCTCTCTCTCTCTCTCTCTCACTCGTGCTGGGAGCGCGAAAGCGAACGCTACAGAGTTCTGCCGGGGAAGAAGATCCACCGTTTACAAGGGATGAGATAGCTTGTGTATCCAGACCACACAAAATGAACAGTCCGATTCGAGTGAAATATCACAGTGACGTGAGATGATCCTTGGACAGGGCCGAATGAGGCGCGCCACGATGATGAAAGCATTCTTCAAGGGAGGGATCCGTATACCAGCATGTCGACAGGAATTTGTGTTTTCCGTAGTTTCTCGCGACTCTTTCACGGTAAACACGAGCACTGTTAGTTTGATAAGAGGAGTTCATTCGTCATGCTCGGCTCAGCTGAACTAAGGGGCTCCGTAACACTCGGCAAGCTCCCATCTAACAGAAAGTAAGAATTTGGGAATCTCAGACCGTTGAAAACGAAATAAAATGCCTGCTACATTAGTCACCCCTACAAATTATCTGATGATCAAGATTCAAACTCTGATCATTGCTGTTAGCGACATAGCAAATGTCAGTGTAACAAGCCTAAGATATAGGTGAAGGTAACTATTTTTCTTGAAAACTATCGACAAATTCAGCCGCGTGGGATTAGCCGAGCGGTCTGGCGCTGCAGTCGTGGACTGTGCGGCTGGTCCTGGCGGAGGTTCGACTCCTCCCTCGAGAATGGGTAAGTGTGTTTGTCCTTACGATAATTTAGATTAAGTAGTGTGTACGCTTATTAGGGATTGACGACCTTAGGAGTCAAGTCCCATAAGATTTCACACACATTAGAACATTTGACAAATTCAGCTAAACACATAAACAGCAGGAAGCAAATTATAAATTATTATGACAGGCCAAGAGAAAGACCGTATGGCACTGAAGTGTCAGGATTCTTCACCTCGGAAAGTTGGGCCTCCTAGCTGCAAGTGTTTTCAGCTAACACCACATTGGTGATGAAATGATGGTAAAGACGACACAACACCCATTCGCTGAGTAGAGAAAACCTCCGAGCCGGCCAGGAATCGAACCCGGGCCCACTGCGTGGTAGTCAGGCGCGCTGGCCACTCAGCTAAATTGGTGGACACAGGCCAAATAACTTTTCTTGAATGTTACACAACACTTGGAACCGAAGCAGATACGGCACAGTATTTCTCAACATGGTCAGTAAGTCTCTGTAAGCAACGGTCCGAACGTCCTACTAACCGTCCAGTTCCACGACGACAGAAATCCGCTCCTTTGTCACGGAGCCATTCGAGAATCGCTGAGTGAACGTGGAAGACCTCTTCCCCACCCCCTCCCACCCTTCAGCTTGCGGAAAGGATGGAAATGCCGTGGTGTACGAGGTGCATTCAAGTTCTAAGGCCTCCGATTTTTTTTCTCCGGACTGGGAAGAGATAGAAACATGCGCATTGTTTTAAAATGAGGCCCCGTTCATTGTCAATACGTCCCAGAGATGGCAGCACCGTACGGCAGATGGAATTTTATCGCCAGCGGAGAGAATGAGAACTGTTTTAAATACTTAAAATGGCGACGTTTTCCTTACTTGAACAGCGTGCAATCATTCGTTTTCTGAATTTGCGTGGTGTGAAACTAATTGAAATTCATCGACAGTTGAAGGAGACATGTGGTGATGGAGTTATGGATGTGTCAAAAGTGCGTTCATGGGTGTGACAGTTTAATGAAGGCAGAACATCGTGTGACAACAAACCGAAACAACCTCGGGCTCGCACAAGCTGGTCTGACGACATGATCGAGAAAATGGAGAGAATTGTTTTGGGGGATCGCCAAATGACTGTTCAACAGATCGCCTCCAGAGTTGGCATTTCTGTGGGTTCTGTGCACACAATCCTGCATGACGACCTGAAAATGAGGAAAGTGTCATCCAGGTGGGTGCCACAAATGCTGACGGACGACCACATGGCTGCCCGTGTGGCATGTTGCCAAGCAATGTTGACGCGCAACGACAGCACGAATGAGACTTTTTTTTCGTCGGTTGTGACAATGGATGAGACGTGGATGCCATTTTTCAATCCAGAAACAAAGCGCCAGTCAGCTCAATGGAAGCACACAGATTCACCGCCACCAAAAAAATTTCGGGTAACCGCCAGTGCTGAAAAAATGATGGTGTCCATGTTCTGGGACAGCGAGGGCGTAATCCTTACCCATTGCATTCCAAAGGGCACTACGGTAACAGGTGCATCCTACGAAAATGTTTTGAAGAACAAATTCCTTCCTGTACTGCAACAAAAACGTCCGGGAAGAGCTGCGCGTGTGCTGTTTCACCGAGACAACGCACCCGCACATCGAGCTAACGTTATGCAACAGTTACTTTGTGATAACAACTTTCAAGTGATTCCTCATGCTCCCTACTCACCTGACCTGGCTCCTAGTGACTTTTGGCTTTTTCCAACAATGAAAGACACTCTCCGTGGCCGCACATTCACCAGCTGTGCTGCTATTGCCTCAGCGATTTTCCAGTGGTCAAAACAGACTCCTAAAGAAGCCTTCGCCGCTGCCATGGAATCATGGCGTCAGCGTTGTGAAAAATGTGTACGTCTGCAGGGCGATTACGTCGAGAAGTAACGCCAGTTTCATCGATTTCGAGTGAGTAGTTAATTAGAAAAAAAAATCGGAGGCCTTAGAACTTGAATGCACCTCATAAGATCTGGACATCACGATCAGCATCACACACGTCTGTGAGGCCGTGGTCCAACTGTTTGCCAACATTTGAGTACGGATTGAAACGGCATTGCATCTGGTCCATACACCGCCACAGCTTCACGATGAATGCCTGTGCAGGTTAGATGTTTCGCCCACAAGAGTCGTGCAGCACAGCGTACTGCAACTTTTGAGTACGTTTCCAGCTGCCGCGCCATTTCACTCGCACACTGGGATGATGTATGGCTTTTGGGGCGCTCAAATGCGCGGACATCAGCACCCGTACAAAGTCCCAATTTTTACACTGTCCAATTTTTTACTCAATCCAATGCAGCCACTGTCACAAATGATGATGATGAGGAGGAGGAGGACAACACAAACACCTAGTCCCCGGGTAGAGGAAATCCCCAACCAGGCCGGGAATCGAACCCGGGACCCCATGATACAATGGCAGCACTCGCATAGTGTGATAACAGCTGTCATCTGTACCAGGAAGCTCAGAATATGCACTGTAGTCTCCTCTGACAACGCTGTGCAATGGTCTTAGCGTGGGACGGCACGTGTAGCTCAAATAAGATTTCCGTCTGGATGGGATCTACGGTATACGCTGAATCGTTGGGAAGCTAATGATAGACGAGACACAACTCTCTACTTTTTCATCCAGCCTCCGATGATAAGATGACAAGACAGACTACTTCTGGAAAAAAAGACAAAGAAAATGAAAAAAAAAATAAAGACAGAGACGGAGAAATGCCGATAATTCCGTAAGGCATTTCTACGTGAGGCTGTAGGAACACAAAGTATTTTTTTGCTGGGTGATTTCTACCTGCGAAGTCTGGAAAGCTACGTCAGTACAATATTAAGAACAACAAATCGTTATACGACCAAAACGACGTAAGCAAGAAATCACTTCTCACAGAACATTCGCTCTCGACAGTGAAATGGTTCAAATGGCTCTGAGCACTATGGGACTTAACTGCAGTGGTCATCAGTCCCCTAGAACTTAGAACTACTTAAACCTAACTAACCTAAGGACATCACACACATCCATGCCCGAGGCAGGATTCGAACCTGCGACCGTAGCGGTCATGTGGTTCCAGACTGAAGCGCCTAGAACCGCACGGCCACACCGGCCGGCTCTCGACAGTGAGTCGCTACTTTTCAAATAATATAGGGTGTACACAAAGTCCTGAAACACTTTCAATTATTTATTGCACAAGAACCAAACATGTACAGATATCATACATACGTCATTTTGAAGAGAAACCCTGAAAGTTCTTTTTTTTTCGTGTGTACCGCCACAGCGTAGTTTTGTAAATTTGCCCATAGTCAGCGCTAGTTGCAAACATGGCGAGTGCAGGTGCGGTGCAACAGAAGGGGGCAGCTGCTTCATGAAATGGCCTCCCCGACCTCCAGATCTCACTCTGTGTGGCTTTTTTTCTATGGGAACGCATTAGAGATCTGGTGTACGTACCGCCTCTACCACGTGATGTAGCGGAGCTCCGGAAGAGAATACTGCCATGCTGAGACGGGTATGGCAAGAATTCGATTACCCTATTGACGTCTGCCGGGTCACTCATTTTTCGCGTATGGCATGTTTGTAAAAAACTTTCTCTTCAAAATGCAATCTGTATGACATCTGTACAATGTTTAGTTCTTGTGCAATAAATAATTGAAAGTGTTTCCGGACTTTATGTACACCCTGTATCACAAAAACTCCTTCGTCCTGAGTAAAAAGTAGAATCGAAATCAAATTCCGTGACAATCATCAAACTCTACATAAAGATGTTCATTAAGTCCGACTGAAAAGCACATTGTACTCTGTCAAAGTATATGTATTTCTAGAAAACAAAAGAGGTGCCGTTACTCACTAATACGCCGCAGGAGCACATGAATTAATTCCCTCAGAACTTTCAGGTTACATATTACAATATCCTACTGAAGCCTACTGTGAAAGTGAATTCCATCTTACATAGCGAGAACTGACTCTTTAAATCGTATTACGAGGAAGATTGTCCCGTATTCAAGTCTTGGTGAAAACAATGGATGGATCGGTGAAAGTGACACCAAGATGACCACGAAATTTACTAAAACTTAGTGTGTTAGGTGAGTTGAAAAGTAATGGAGTCTCTCTAAGAAAGTTGTGAACTGTAAATAAGGAGAGAAGCTGGAAATCGAGTAGCAATTCCGTGGCACGAAAGACTTGACCAAATTGAATTAGCACACTTTAAAGACTTATGACCATTTCGAAATACAAAGAAATCAGCAAGATTATGATTCTACGAAAAGAGATATTTGGACAGTATTCTCTTTTATAAAAGACAACCGATGAGAAATCACCCTTCGACCTCCGCTTAAACTCCTATAGTGGAGTTTCATCCGATTTCCAAATAATTAAGCGCAGAAACCCAGCGAAACGTCTTCCCCATGCCATTAAAGGCTTTGTCAAATCGATTTACGCACGACTAACTGGTATGTGACGCCACTGACACAGTTTCCTAGGATGAACTTAAAAGCTTTTAATAATAGTTGTTTCATAATAGCTTTTTAACATTTCACTAATAAGGCATCAACCGACGGCACAATTACTTTCAGACTGTTAATGAAATAAACAGAGAAGGACTAAAAATGGTTCAAATGGCTCTGAGCACTATGGGACTTAACTTCTGAGGTCATCAGCCCCTAGAACGTAGAACTACTTAAACCCAACTAACCTATGGACATCACACACATCCATCCCGGGGCAGGATTCGAACCTGCGACCGCGCGGTTCCAGACTGTCGCGCCTAGATCCGCTCGGTCACCCCGGCCGGCAGAGAAGGACTCAAAACAGCTCAACAGTACTACTAAAGAGATACTGAAGAAACAAATCTAATATGGGAAAGATGAGAACAATGAGCAAAGATGCAATAAAAGGCTGTCTGTGCATTTTACATAATTGAATTATGTTCACTTTCTTAGTTGTTCCCACAAAAAGATCATTCTGAATATAAAGGTTCCATTTTATCGACGACCAATTCGACATAATCAATACAAAATATATATTAACATAAAAATTCTCTTTCTGGAAAATTACCACTTTTGATATTAAAGCACTGAATGAGAATATAACAAAAATTTCTAAATATAAACCAGTGGCTCATATTCAGTTGCTGCAACCAAAGCTCAGAAGTATAAAGATAGCATCTCATAGTTTATCTGTTTTCAAATTTATACCATTCAGGCGATAACCCTAATAAATTTAGCGTTTCGTGATGATATTCATTGCTTTATCTTAGGTGCTGCAGGAAAACTGCACAAAATACAGTTATAAAAGGTAACTTGAGGCGCTCTATCACAATATTTCATCTGCTTTTAAATGTTTAATATTTTTCATTCATAAATAGAAACGATACTGTAAAAGGGAAAACTCATTTAACAAGTTGATACACAGCCAGGTGAAAATTGTTTTTTATGTGCATGTGGAATCACAAAGCGGTTATAAAGTGTTATCTGTCTTCTGAAAAGTGCAGAACAAATACTCTAGCTTGAAGTACCCAAAAGGAGTAAAACTTGTTGTGGTGAAAACAACAGTCTTGGTTGCAGAACTGATTTTGTTGCTTTATTTATTCATGACGCGCGTCTCGCCTAATACAAGACAGCTTTAGATTGCCCTGCTTTACTTACAACAGTAGTAGAAAGCCTTGCCCCTAACTCGCAGATGGAAAGATAACAAATTTAAAGAATTTTTTGAAAATTACCAGTATTCATAATTGGTAAGTGGGTTTTGGGTGCCACGATTAGGCCATCGGCAAAAATAGACTGCCTTCGTCATGCATAGTAAAATAAATCCAAGCAGGTATACGCTTAAATAAAATAAATTAAAATATGAAAAAAATTGAAGTGGTTGGCTTTACGATGGCTGTGGTCCGTATGGGTAAGAAAGCGGAAGAAAAACTAAATAAATTACCTTGCAGGTGTGTCAAGCATATATCAGTGGATAAAAGGCAGTATCAGATCTGCACTAGTGAACAGTCCGTCACATGGTATATACGCTCGAGGCGCCGTTCTTAGTTCTTCTTCACGGTAGGTGGAGTTGGTACTTCTAGTTAACTTGCTCACTTTTATGGTTGTTGTTTTTAACCCTTTTTATCTAAAGTTATACGAATATGGTCATAAAAAATTGTCATAGTTTGGAAAAAACGAAACAAAATTTATAGGTGCTTGGCACAAGAAAACACTGTAGAACTAAAAAACAGTGGCTTTTTCAATAGTATTATGGATGTGAATTATGGATTATAAATGAACGAAAATGGAAAAAAGTTTTACAGTTCAGTAATGCGTCTTCTCAGAATAGCAGTAAAGTGTAGATCAGATGGAATCAACAGCTATACTACTATTAAAGAAGTGGACATTCATAGCTTAAAAACGACACAAGAAAATGAAATTAGCCTATTTTCTAACTCGTGATTGGTTACTTCAAAGCATACTGTGAGGAAGCCGCACAATTCTCTGTAGACCAACAAAGCAATAAATACAGTAACAGACAGGCGTATAACACCAAGCGAAGGTATTGACATTAGTCAAGAAGAAGTAATATTTAGGGAATCAGTGGAAATAATTGCACTTTGTTGTTGTTGTGGTCTTCAGTCCTGAGACTGGTTTGATGCAGCTCTCCATGCTACTCTATCCTGTGCAAGCTTCTTCATCTCCCAGTACCTACTGCAACCTACATCCTTCTGTATCTGTTTAGTGTATTCGTCTCTTGGTCTCCCTCTACGATTTTTACTCTCCACGCTGCCCCCCAATACCAAATTGGTGATCCCTTGATGCCTTTGCACTTTATCCACTGCAAATATTTCAAACTGATTTTGTTGTTATTGCTAACAGACAATCTCATTTTTACGTACAGTATGTGAAATACACGAAAGAAAAGTTAAAATCAACATCAAGATGATGTCTTTTTTGCATCTATAGTCGACGATCCTGTCTGCAAACATTGCCATATTGACGGGCGATAAAAATGCGCATTTATCACTCCCTATAATTTAGACGCAAAATGGTTGACTTGAAACGGACATGCACTTGGTGGATGTTGCACTACGGTTGGCGAGCTACGTGCTTTAACGAGCAACTGCTCACGAGAAACTGTTGTCTCGAAGTACGTATTTACAAGTACGTCAGTACCGTGAATGCGCAGGCATCTACCTTAATAGTTTATACACAGAACTGTACGAAGTAACCCTTGTTGATTATTATGCTAACTACAGCACGATTCGGAGATTTCTCCGGATCTGCAGGAGACTCACTTCATATGAGTTGTCTGTGCAATGTCCTTTTGTTGCCGTTTCTGAAAAACCAAACCTACTGCATAATATGACGATCAAAGAGGTAAATAGTCAATACGCAGAGGCTATCTATGCGTTACAGCGCTCTGGGTGCCAATAACAAGCATCACTGGCAACCAAATCTTGTAACGGCAGGCGATCCATGGGCCAACTAGGGGTTACGGCAGATCGAGTAAACCGAGTTGAAACTTTGCGCAAACCGAGTTAAACCGAGACGGGACGGAAAAACTGAGATAACATTGAACGCCGCTCTCTCTTTAGCGTCTGCGCATACTATAAACATCAAAAAAGGTTTTGCATCACTCCGGTTCCCAGAACACCTGAAGATGTTGACTGTGGATGCTGTATCACAGACACAATCCCTTTGACTGTTCAGAGATGTCACTAAACCCACCCAAAGATGTAAACAACCATGCATGACCAGGGCCTATTAGACGGAGGGGGTCCGACAGCCGATCACTTCCAGTCATTCCACCAGGAAAGAGGTACACGGCTCGTGTTGTCTGTCGTTCAACCATGCCTAGACGGTCAATACCGCGGTTCGATCGCGTCCGCATTGTTACTTTGTGCCAGGAAGGGCTCTCAACGAGGGAAGTGTCCAGGCGTCTCAGAATGAACCAAAGCGACGGTGTTCGGACGTGGAGGAGATACAGAGAGACAGGACCTGTCGATGACATGCCTCGCTTAGGTCACCCTACCTATGGATTATGGTTCGGAGGAACCCTGACAGCAACGCCACCATGTTGAATAATGCAGCCACAGGACGTCGTGTTACGACTCAAAGTGTACGCAATAGGCTTCACGATGCGCAACTTCACTCCCGACGTCCATGACGAGGTCCATCTTTGCAACCATGACACCATACAGCGCAGTACAGATGTGCCCGAAAACATGCCGAATGGACCGCTCAGGATTGGCATTACGTTCTCTTCACCGATGGGTGTCGCATATGCCTTCAACCAGACAATCGTCGCAGACGTGTTTGGAGGCAACCCGGTCAGGCTGAACGTCTTAGACACACTGTCCAGCGAGTACAGCAAGATGGGGGTTCCCTGATGTTTTGGGGTGGCATTATGTGGGGCCGACGTACCCCGCTGGCGGTCGTGGAAGGCCCCGTAACGGCTGTACGATACCTGAATGCCATCCTCCGACCGAAAGTGCAACCATATCGGCAGCATATTGGCGAGGCATTCGTCTTCATGGACGACAATTCGCACCCCTATCGTGCACATCTTGTGAATGACTTCCTTCTGGATAACGACATAGCTCGACCAGAGTGGCCCAGCATGATCTCCAGACATGAACCGTATCGAACATGCCTGGGATAGTTTGAAAAGGGCTGTTCATGGAGAATGTGACTCACCAACCACTCTGAGGGATCTATGCCGAATTGCCGTTGAGAAGTGGGACGATCTGGATCAACAGTGCCTTGATGAACTTGTGGATAGTATGTCACGACGAATACAGGCATGCATCAATGCAAGAGGACGGGCTACTGGGTATTAGAGGTACCGGTGTGTACAGCAATCTGGACCACCACCTCTGAAGGTCTCGCTGTATGGTGGTACAACATGCAATGTGTGGTTTTCATGAGCAATGAAAAGGGCGGAAATGATGTTTATGTTGATCTCTATTCCAATTTTCTGTACAGGTTCCGGAACTCTCAGAACCGAGGTAATGCAAAAATGGTTCAAATGGCTCTGAGAACTATGGGACTTAACTTCTAAGGTCATCAGTCCCCTAGAACTTAGAACTACTTAAAACTAACTAACCTACGGACATCACACACATCCATGGCCGATGCAGGATTCGAACCTGCGACCGTAGCGGTCGCGCGGTTCCAGACTGTAGCGGCTAGAACCGCTCCGCCACCGCGGCCGGCGGTAATGTAAAACTTTTTTTTAATGTATGTATGATTCAGTTCAGTTAACCAACCCGACCTTCGCGGTTTCCCAATAGATGATTATGAGTGTGATCGATTTAACACAGGCCGCAATTTTTAGTCTTTCGACTTGAAATTTTGAAGATACTCTTGTAAAAAACGTGAAACATGCTGTTTTGATTTTAACGGCTATCGTGCCACCGTAAGGTAGCCAAATGGCCGTTTCCGATTATGGCTCCACAACATACTACAGCCCACATACTGGGTGTTTTGGTTGGAAACTAGACTTGTGAAACATACGAAATTCGCAGTAAAAATGTTGACAGCCACTGATCGATCACAAGATAGCCAAAAGCCTGTTCACGAACATGATTCCACACCGCGTTAAAGGCCACGATTTTGGGACTTTTGACATAAGATTTTGAAGAACGTGATACACCCAGAGTTTGCTCGTTCTGCCTTCACTAAACATTTTATGCCCACGAAAAACTTGAGCTCTTGACATAACCTCCTCTCCAAAAGCCTTCTGAAGCTTACGGTAAGTTGTCGTCGCGTTTTCACCCAATTTAACGCAAAAAGAAGTTGCATACCATTGCACGATATTATGCGGTTCCATTTACGTGAAGAGAGACACAAACATGTGTTAACTTATTACAGCACAACTCACAACAGAGCAGTTGCATCGACGTGCCACTTGCACTAGAAGCAACTTATAGAACAAGGTCAAAGATATTGCGCCGACGCAAGCCTGCAGGGTTGCCACATCTTCCAAAGAATATCAGTCTCATTACTTTATTGTCGCACCTCGTCAAATGGCTTCTAACTCTGATTACTTTACAACTGGGTTAATGTGTTATATATGTGACGTTAAGCATGTACGCGACAAAAAGTTTAGAAATATTTTGAAACTCGGTTTAAAGTTTATTGGAACTCGCAAAGTCTCTCACTATCAAACATTAAATGAGTATCGTCTTTGCAATTTGCACTCTGTTTTAAGCAAAAGCTAATTTTTCACTTATCTCAATGACTGCACGAACAGCAAAAGTAAAGTAAGTGGTAAAGTTTTTCTTCGTTCCATAATTATGTGGCGATGTCAGAGAGAAAAAGTTCTAAAGATTAGAAATTATGTGTCAAATTTGTTGCAAGTAATTACGGGCTCTCATTACCAAATACTGGACGAATATAGGCTGTGTGAGTTATGCTGCCTATGCTGCCACAACACATAATAAATATCTACGTCTAATGATTTGCTTAGTGTGTTAACCTTTAACATGAGATTATACATCTTAATGAGCCATGAAACATGAACTGGGTTAGCCATTTAGTAATATACACTACTGGCCATTAAAACTCTTACACCAAGAAGAAATGCAGATGATAAACGGGTATTCATTGGACAAATATATTATACTAGAACTGACATGTGATTACATTTTCACGCAATTTGGGGGCATAGATCCTGAGAAATCAGTACCCAGAACAACCACCTCTGCCCGTAATAACGGCGCTGACACGCATGGGCATTGAGTCAAACAGAGCTTGGATGGCGGGTACAGGTACAGCTGCCCATGCACCTTCAACACGATACTACAGTTCTTCAAGAGTAGTGACTGGCGTATTGTGACGAGCCAGTTGCTCGGCCACCAACGCAAGACGTTTTCAATTTGTGAGAGATCTGGAGAATGTGCTGGCCAGGGCAGAAGTCGAACATTTTCTGTATCCAGAAAGCCCCGTACAGGACCTGCAACATCCGGTCGTGCATTATCCTGCTGAAATGTACGGTTACGCAGGGATCGAATGAAGGGTACAGCCACGGGTCGTAACACATCTGAAATGTAACGTCCACTGTTCAAAGTGCGTCAATGCAAACATGAGGTGACCGAGACTTGTAACCAATGGCACCCCATACCATCACGCTGGGTGATACGCCAGTATCGCGATGACAAATACACACTTCTAATGTGCGTTCACCGCGATGTCGCCAAACACGGATGCGACCATCACGATGCTGTAAACACAACCTGGATTCATCCGAAAAAAATGACGTTTTGCCATTCGTGCACCCAGGTTCGTCGTTGAGTGCACCATCGCAGGCGCTCCTGTCTGTGATGCAGCGACAAGGGTAAAGGCAGCCATGGTCTCCAAGCTTATAGTGCGTGCTGCTGCAAACATCGTCGAACTGTTCGTGCAGATGGTTGTTGTCTTACAAACGTCCCCATCTGTTGACTCAGGGATCGAGACGTGGCTGCACGATCCGTTACAGCCATGCGGATAAGATGCCTGTCATTTCGACTGCTAGTGATACGAGGCCGTTGGGATCCAGCACGGCGTTCCGTACTACCCTCCTGAACCCACCGATTCCATATTCTGCTAACACTCATTGGATCTCGACCAACGCGAGCAGCAATGTCGCGATACGATAAACCGCAATCGCGATAGGCTACAATCCGACCTTTATCAAAGTCGGAAACGTGATGGTACGCATTTCTCCTCGTTACACGAGGCATCACAACAACGTTTCACCAGGCAACGCCGGTCAACTGCTGTTTGTGTATGTGAAATCGGTTGGAAACTTTCCTCATGTCAGTACGTTGTAGGTGTCGCCACCGGCGCCAACCTTGTGTGAATGCTCTGAAAAGCTAATAATGTGCATATCACAGCATTTTATTCCTGTCGGTTAAATTTCGCGTCTGTAACACGTCATCTTCGTGGTGTAGCAATTTTAATGGCCAGTAGTGTAGATCAGTATGTATTCACTTCTATTATTTCTTGTACATAACTGTCCTATTTGCCAAATTTCTACATAGTATGTTCTGGACATTAATGACCGTCTGAAAAGTCAGACTGACGATTTTATTGAAGAACATCTCTTTAATGGATTTAGTGTCTCTCGACATATCGACAACACAGAGTAAAATGAAGTATTGAAGAACAACTATAATACGCATATGGAATTTGCATCTATATAAACTTTACTTAAGCTAATCTCTATTTTTTTGTACAGGATTCCTCTGAAAAACAAAGAGCTAAAACATCGATATATAAGGCTACGCTGTATAGTTACACATGTTCTTCTCGTCTTAGGTATTTTGGAACCTGCTCTTTTCAAAGAAACAAAAATTTTTCGTGCACTGTGGCGTCTCAAACATGAAGCCGGCGATGTGCGAGATGCTACACTAGTCTGCGAACACGCCCATTTGTGCAATTACTGATGTGCCTTACCTTATAGATTCAAGCGAATTTCTTTATAACTTTTACTTAAAGTTATTACATCTTTGACTTCAGTACTGTTTCACGTATTTTACGAAGTGCTTGGTATTTATTGAGAAAGCGAACGGAATTAGACGTGAATAAAAATTTTAATATGTGACTGTAAGGCTTCATTATCGTTGATTTTGAGCAGAATTCCATATATATGGCGAAAGCTTTTTGTTCTAGCGTCATGTTTTTGATGTGGCTTCCGTTTGCTGGCGACGTGCGCAGTACGCTATGCTCAGTCCATAGATATTCCTATACCACGGATTTAGCTATAGTGGCCAGCACGAAAGTAGAGTCCTCAAAGTCACGGCCGCTGCCTGCCGCCAACACGGTCTGCGGGCTGTGATTCGCTCGCTTCTCGGCTTTGTTGCCATATAGGTACCGTTAGCGGTGCGGTAGGTCAGAGAAGCTGAAAGTTCAGTGTTACTGTGCTATATCGAGTGTTCACGTGGTGAACAACAATGCAGGAGCAACGGCTTACTTGTAGTACTCCTCCAGATGGCGTGTGTAAAGGGCAGAAAGACATTCGTAAACAATGTAAAATTATCATGCCGAATGTACTCAAGTTTTTTCCTGATCTGACCAACAATGAAGAAGCAAAGAATAACTTAAAATTTTGCGCAAATTCATAAACTTACTGCTAAAGTGTGTGGCATCTCCAAGTCAACTGAGGGCCATGTTAGAAATCTGTGTCATTGGCAGAATCTCCAGACATGAATGAGTCTTCCGATTCTCCGAGAAAGGAATACGAACGTGAATGGAAATCAGCCAACTTTGACGATAGACAGAGTATCCAACGGCTAAAAAAAATAAAGGCTGACCTCCGTGAAAAAATTAATTACTCGGGCTCAGAGACCTCCATTCTTCGTGTTCTCCGCATCCTTGGTTTCCGATTCAAGAAGTCTAATGAAGAACGGAAATTCTTAATGGAACACAGAGGCATTGCAACAGCAAAAACGAAGTTTTTTCGTACAATGCACTTCTTGCGCGCTGAAGACACTAGGTCTGTAGTGTACTTGGATGAAACTTGGGTTTCACAGAACCACACCAAAAAGTATATATGGCACGACTGCAAAGGAAACGGCGGTTTGTAAGTGCCCACTGGTTGAAGTCGCCGATTAATCATCGCCCACGCTGGTTCGTGAACCACAGGCTTCATACCAGAGGCCAGACTTGTTTTTCGTGGTGCGGAAAGTCCTAACCAATCCGATTACCATTCAGAAATGAGTGGAGAAGTTTTTATGAATTGGTTTATTCGACTGTTGTCTGCGCTGGAAGAAGGGTCAATTATCGTGATGGATAACGCCAGCTACCACTCCATTCAGATAGAAAAGCTGCCACTTTTAAATTGGCGCAAGGCAGATATTATGGAGAGGTTAAAGAGAAAGAATGTTTCATTTTAAGTCGATGAAACGAAGGCTGAACTCCTGTCTAAGGAAGAAATCGTAGGTGCCAAAAAGACTTACGAAATCGATCAACTGGCAAACAAAATGGGACACCAAGTGGTACGTCTGCCACCGTATCACTGCCAGTATAATTGAATTGATATGGGTCAAAGTAAAGCAAGAAGTAGCGAAAAGAAATATTACTTTCAAACTTGCTGATGTCGAGAAGCTAACACACGAAGCTCTTGACAATGTTACTCAGCAGGACTGGGAGAGGTGCGTAAAACACACAGAAGCATTGCAAGAAACTGATTTCTTGAACCAGGGTTTAAGAGACACCATAGCGCAATCTGTGATGATACACCTGCTGAAATAAGCGACAGTGAATCTGAAGACACGGAGCCAGAACATCCTCCAGTTTAGGTAAGTGCCGTCTACGTAAAAAGCTGACTTGATTCAAGCGTTTGTCTATTCATTTCAGTTATAGAGGACATATTGCGAATGTTTTTTCCTTACAGTAGACGTCTGATAAATTTATCACAAGTGCTGGCGATTAGTTTACTCGACAGTAACTGTCAATTAAATAAGTTTATCAATTCTGCGTTAATTAACAACATTTTTTCCTAAAAAACCTGTATCGAATGTCTTTACATTCGGATATAATCTTACTGCATTCGGTTTACTTGTACATTCGAAATTTAAATTCTTTTTTTCATAGAAGGATTTACTGGATGTTTCGTAGTGGGGCTAATGCAGTTCGTAAAATGACCAAACGTTGTGGTGCTTCTGTATCGACTGTATATGTGGTGTCACCGCCAGACACCACACTTGCTAGGTGGTAGCCTTTAAATCGGCCGCGGTCCGTTAGTATACGTCGGACCCGCGTGTCGCCACTATCAGTGATTGCAGACCGAGCGCCGCCACACGGCAGGTCTAGAGAGACTTCCTAGCACTCGCCCCAGTTGTACAGCCGACTTTGCTACCGATGGTTCACTGACAAAATACGCTCTCATTTGCCGAGACGATAGTTAGCATAGCCTTCAGCTACGTCATTTGCTACGACCTAGCAAGGCGCCATTACCAGTTTATATTGATACTGAGTCATGTACAGTCAAGACCGACGTTTACCATTTATGGATTAAAGTTAAGTATTCCACCAACTACGTCCGTTTTTCTAAATTCTAATTTCCTTGTCCTGTTCCAGACCTCACGCCAGCCTGCGTGAGCTAAAAAGCGTGCCTTTCGGCCTCCTCTAGTACCCGGTGTTGGCTCTCCTGCCAACCCACAACAGTATGTACAGTATAAACAGTGCAGTAACATCGGAACAGTCCCAACACCTGTTCTGATACTCCGAGAAGAGCATGGAAATCTATGATATTTGACTACTTTTACAAAAAGCTAGAACGTAGAATTGTATTAGTTTAGTATGACAGAGGATAGCATCCGGTGGCTAAGAAATGCAGAATTGATAATTCTGGCCAGTCACTTCAGTGCACTGTATTGCGTGCTGAGAATAATAGGCTTACAGCAAATTTAGATAAAACTTGGGTTTCACAAAACCTTTACAGCAAATATTTTGCTCGACTTCAGTGAAAATACTGGCTTCAACATAACTGCAGTTTCTTTTGCGTAGCGTATATTGGCATTTTGAGTGATGGGTGCAATGATGAAGGATATGTATTAGCAGCCAGTAAAATATTTTCGGGAAGTAGGGAATATTATCGGTCATATTAAAGCGAGCCATCCGAACAAAATTCTGGGCGACGGCGTACAACGACTCTGGCGCTGCTCCGCACGGAATATCGTGGAAGTAATTTGCCTCTGCTCGTGATACCATACAATAATGATGTCTGACATGTTACCAACAATAATTTTGTAGTTTTCTTTAACAACTTTCTCGCGGGAAGTTTCTTCACAGCTCTACAGAACGAAAAATCATCAGTGACTACATTTTTCGTTACGCAGTCGGCACAGTTTCACACCTCTTATAATATTTTATTTTTTATCTAAGAATACTTTTATGTTTCCGAAATAAAAGACACAGCATATGCATTTGTAAACTTTGAGGATGTTCATTTTTTTTCAGTCCAATCACATTAATGATTCTGTCACTACCACAAGTTGAAGTAAAAAATTATTTTCCTCCAAAATTTCTTGTAACGTTCGTTTTCATTTTTTTTTTCCTAGGAACTAGTGAGAACTTTCTTTTGGAAAGTACTCCATCATATTCTAGACTAAAAACAGAGTTGCCCAATATTTTTTTAAATATTTTTACGAACATTTGAAATTATCGCTATAAAAAAACTGGCAATTCTGTAAGACGGCGAGATGACCTTAAAGCCCTATTTTCGTGCCGGCCACTATTGTGGGATCGCCTATAATAAATCGCTCACTACGACACACGAGTGATTTACCAAGTCAAGTTCTGCAATGGAAAATGGACTGCTAAGTTTAACGGCAGCGGTAGTTGATATCACTGAAAACTACATTTTTCATTGGTTTGTGTGCATCTTTCCCGTTTGTATTTCACAAATACGTCTAAAGTTCTGCAATTTATCTTTCATTTATTAGTCTTTTAGTTTAATTTTGCAATCTCGGTGTGGTTGTAGAAATGATATAAATAGGACCGCTGCTGATTTTCATAGCCCTTGGAATAAACTGTATGAGACAGATCTGGTGAAATCACAATGAAGCTATGTCCATCGACGCCCTGAACATTCAGATCACAATGTGCTCTTAATACGCTGTTTCGTAAGTTAAACACTTAAGTGATGCGTCTTGGTGTTTCATAAAAACTGAAATGCACATACTGCAACGCATTATATTTTGGCTATGTATTACTACGAACTTGTCATGAATTTCTGTTTCTACAGCATAAGTATCTAAATGCTTGTCACTGTAAAATCTGAGAGTATCGTTGTTTTTGCAATTGTATTCCTTCTTAATATTAGTGGCAATTCCGGCCTGAATTTCATTATTCAGAGTGGCTCGTCCTCCCTGAACGCTTGTAAATTATACTCCACATGGACATAGTGAAACTACATGATGCTTCACAACTACACTTGATAACCTGGTAAACGACTCGCAGCAAGGTATCCATATTCCTACACATCCCAAATCGTTGCATGCCCTTTATCAAATTGCTTGGGAATTACGAGCGATCAGCGATCGATCGTTTCGACCAATGACCTGCGAACACACGTGCGACCCACGGACAGATCGCGCGACCTGACGACGGATTTATGTCATCTGTTGGTCATGTGTGGGATCCTTAGAAAGAGACAGGATATTTTTCTGACCTACGAACATCGATAGTAGGCAGCAGTCGGTCTACAGGAATCGTATTTCGTCATGGGGAAGTAATCGCCAATGAACGTAAAACATCCTCGTGTAAACAACAGACTGTTCGAGATGTTGACTTATATCTCAGGCAATTCCAAGTTTCGGGACGAAAGACAAGTAGACTCTCATCGCTCGAAGTGGTATTAGGATCGTCACTATTCACAACGCCGTTACTTGACAGCTTGTGTTAGTTGCTCCCCTCGACTGACCATAAAGCAAGAAAATCTACTGAGCATAGCATACTACGCATGTCGGCAACATCACACCTGAATTTCCACGTGACTTGGTATGACGCTGTTTGTTTACATTATGCGATAATACTAAAACTTTATTAATCTGGCTTGTTTTTACGTATTTATTTATTACTAACAGTAATGGCGAAAAACTGTTGCTGCTCAGGGTGCAAAGCGAAACATGTCCAAAAAGGAGATGTTACTTTTCACAGTAAGAACGACAAAGGTTCAACTACAGGTATCACATTGATAAGAGGCGGTTTATGCATTGAAAAATATCATGACATAGTGGAATTAAGAGGTAATATCGTAGGGCCAATTTATCTGACTGTATGGTTATATTTTTACGAGACGATTTGATAGAGTTTGTATGTGGGAAGAGTCTGCTGAATGTTACACCTCTCGGGCAATATTCACCTGCAGATAAGTTTATATTGGACAATCTGAGCCATTTTCACTGTGTTATTTTACTTGTTTTAAGGCGGTCACAACGCGAAACTGTAGTTACTAGTAGCTATGACATGGAAAACATTTATGTGTAATTTATATTTTAGTTTCCTTAAGGATAATGAAGACATGGAACCGTGGTCCCAAAGAATAAAAACAGGGTCATTTCACCCCTAAAAAAGTTAAAAGTGTATTCAAAACACTTAACAGAAGAACGTTTTGATGGGAAGATGTTTGCAGACGTGTGTGTGTACGTATTTTTTCACATAATATTTATTCTGCAATGTAGTCAACACTTTTAAGCAAAATACGCAAAATAAATGCTGTAAAACGTAAAATATTATTCTGAGCTCGCTTTTCACGAAAGCAAAAATTAATCAGTAACAATCAATAAAAATGACACTGAATAAGCATAAAACGTCAACTTGCTGCGTACATAGATACAGATTTGATTTTTTCTGGGATGTTTTCGGTTTAGTGTACTTTAGAGCCATTTCGCAATATTGCTACAGGATAATTTACTGAAACAGAGGCTTGTCAATGTGATCACTAACTAAACTAATGGCCACGATACACGATCAAACAATTTGCCACACTTTTCTACGTTTGCCAAATGTCTGACCGTGTGCGGACTGTTTGACGTATTTGTCAAATAAAGAGCGTGTCTGAAGTGTCTGCGAGACATTTTGACTGACGAAAAATTTGGCAAGATTGTGGACGTTGTTTATGTTGGTGTTTCGCTGTATATGTCTAATTAAAAAGAGTTTTGTTACAATTTATTTTATTAAACCGTGAGTTTTCACAGCTATGGAAACTACGATCAAGGATAAAAACGAAATAGCAAGACCAGATACCGAAATGGCAGAGGTGTCGCATCTTTCCCAGCCATATATTAAGCTACGAAGAAATTCTGTATTCTCCACACAACATAGCCTACAAGTGGCAGTCTAATAAAATAAAAAAGTTGAAGTTCTTCGGTTGTTCTACGGACCACGTTTAGTTATTTTATATTATTTCTCCATTTGTTTATTTAACCTGATCTGATTAGGGCCATCTAACCAGGGTTTCATGCATATTGCCATTTTTACATCATAGCTCTCAAAAAAAAAAAAAATAACAGTTTTAATATATACAGTCGACAGGAAGAGAGATAATGTGAAATCTTCAACTTTTGTAGTCCTGTCTTCCTCAGTTGCATGTAATTTAAGGTATACTGAAAATTTTTACGTTTGGACCCTCTATCTATAACTAAATGAAACACAATTTTCATGCCATATGCGTTTCGCCTTTATACTCTGCAAGGCATCTTCAGTGGCCTGGAATATGTATGTATTTTTACTATTTAGTTTACATTTTAGGGCACTGTACTTATAGGTTATAAACAGTTCTGGTGCTTGGTTTTTCTATGAGGGAGTAATATTTTAAATCACACTTACAGGTTGCGTGGACGAGTTTCTACATGTTATGTTTTTGTTCCACTTCTTATGATTGCCACTTTGGATTTTTCTTTTCCGCATTTCACAGCACTAGGAACTGAACACTTGTCTTGATGCCCCAAGTTTTGGTTTATGTAGCCGACTGTCGGATGTTATTGCCAAAGATCTAACGCTATTGCCGACTTTCGATTGTAATTTTTAAGATATCTGCGATCTGTTTGTGTATGCATGTGTGCGTGTGTGAGACCAGAAGGCGAAGGGAAGGGGGGGGGGGGGAGGGAGGGAGAGAGAGAGGTTTTTTTTGTGGCTGCATGTGCGAGAGGGCTATGATAAAAATCCTCCCTCTTGCACATGCAGCCACAAAAAAGTCACACACACACACACACACACACACACAAATGCATACTGCTTGTTCACAAAAAGAAGAGCCAGGCCTCCCTAGTTCTGAGTCGTTAAAATTCGGTCCACTTCGGTTCATTCGTGCCGCTGCCAACCTCAGTGATTTAATACTGAACTGTGCGTAGCTATTTTAAAGTGAGTGGTGAGCTTCGCTAAGTTCCTTGGTGAAGTTTTACACTGCATTATAAGTGACGAAGAGGTTCCTGGCCCATCGCGGGCAACGCCAAATACTCCATCCACTCCTCAGAGAAGCGCGAAGGGTAGCACACTACGGAGTCGAGAAAGAAAAAATAATTAGTAATGTTCAAATTTTTCAGTTCGACATTGCTTTGAATGTGCCTTACCGTTTGTCTGAATTACTGTAGTCGTTTTGTTTGTATGGTGTGAAAGAATTTCTTGTCCTCCAATAGGCATATAAAATTCAATCCAAAGCTGTAAATTAGTCATATCTACGCAATTCGCTTTGTAGCGAAGTGGTTATGGTGCTTGATTACTGTACAGAAGGTGTGGACACGAATCCTGTTATACCGCAATTTTTTTAATATTAATAGCAAGAACTGTTATAATCATTTTCACTCAATTCAGTTAAATGTGACTGCATAGTACGACACCAGGGACCATAACCTACTTCACCAACACTACTCTATAAGAGTGTGGCGACGTCATTTATCCACTGCGCCAAAAACAGCGGGTGAAAGCTGCAGCTGATAGATATTTATCTTTGCCGTAGTCGGCTCGGTTACGAGTTGTTTTTTTCTTGTGAGTTTTATCTGTGCTTGGAAAATAAAATGTTTTCTCATCTCATGAAAAAGCTGTTACTTCATAAAATATAAAGGCTACCATAGTGGTGACCCCGAAAAATCGTACCAGAAGCATAAAGAAAATATATATACCGACGAGAATAATGAATTCAGAGACAAAAGCATGGGGCAGTGGAATCAAGATTGAAGACTGCAGTCTGTTCGACCAAGGATCGCGGTCCACTCCCTTTGATTCGCCACAACACGGAACGACAGATGTTAACGCACAAGATGGGGGTACCTACGCGCGACACGGAAATGTTAAGCTTTCCGCGTTCTGGCCGACGCGCCCCCAGCTTTGGTTTACGCAGGCTGAATGCATATTTCGGCAGCGTGGGGTGTCTAACAACATTGACAAATTTAATATAGTGGTTTCACATCTAAATTTAGAAGTGATAGAGCAAGTAGAAGAAACCTTGTCGCAACAAAATTACTTTGTGCTAAAGGAAGCTCTCATACAGCATTATACGTTGTCACCAGATTTGCGACTACAAAAAATTTTCGCATACGAAGATTTGGGCGACAAGACTCCGTCACAAGTACTCAAAGCCTTACGTACATTAGCCGGCCCGGAACTCCTACCTGAAGAGTCTTTACGTCTAATATGGCTTCGTAAACTTCCTGCCAACATCCGTGCCGTCATTGCAGCAGAAACAGACATACCATTGCAAGTCTTAGCAAAAAAGGCAGACACCATCGCAAACACCTTAACCGAAGTTTCTGCGTGTTCCGAATTCAACTACAGCCAGGATAGAGGCCCAAGAACGTGTAGTGTGATGGAATCTGACGTCAGTGAGTCTGGAACATGCAATAATACTTCCCAACAGCAGTGCTCATCGACCAAACCCACCATACAGCAACTGGCAGCACAAGTGGCAAAACTCAACGTGCAAGTAACTTCACACCACCAGCAGCTGCGAAGTCGCAGTTGGAAAAGACGAAGTAATGCTATCCAACAGGATTTGACAGATCAATGGTGCTGGTACCACAGACTCTTCGGTAACACTGCCCGTCAATGTATTCAACCCTGCAGCTACCCAAACTTAAAAGGCGGGCGTTAAAGGGCTCTAACGTTCGTCAACAACAACATAGGCACCCGAGTCATAGCGTGATTCAAAGAGGTGAAAACGCCACGGTATCTGCAGTCAGCCAATCACACCGATTGTTCGTGTTGGACCTCTCTTCAGGTGAGAAGTTTCTGATTGACACAGGTTCAGAAGTCAGTGTTTATCCAAGAAAGAGAGGTGATATACTCACGACAACAACGCAACATGTGCTGACTGCGGCAAACAATTCCAGAATATCTACCTATGGTGAGAAACAGTTGGCATTACATATGAGTTCCAACTTCCATCCAAAATGGACTTTTGTGGTCGCTGATGTGCCAAGTCCTATAATTGGAGCGGACTTTTTACGGAACTACCGACTTATGCCCGACCTGGTTAACCGTCGTTTGGTGACAGTTCCCATAGAAGGGATATTGCCTACTGCGTCTTCCGCGTCGGTTCAAGTGCAGTGCGATGTGCCCGTGTCTTCCGCACGAAGATTTCCGGCTCCTCTACCGCGTCATCCGCGTCGGGATATTGTGATACGATTTCGTACCCGCAACTAAGCGGGGCGCACACGTGTGCGTCACGCAAGAAGACACCCGACAGTCGTAACGATTCGTATACTGTAAGCAATATCAGAGCACTGTCGGAGGAATCACTTTTTCGTTAACTACTTCAAGACTTTCCAGCACTTACCGAACCCGTCAACGCAACCAGGAAATGCAGACACAATACTCAACACCACATCAGCACGACACGAGGTCAACCCGTTGCCTTCCGCCCGCGGCGTCTGCCTCCAGAGAAGCTGCTGGCAGCACGAGCTGAGTTCGACAGACTTCAAAAACAGGTATTGTAAGTAGGTCTGATAGTTCATGGGCATCTCCATTTCACATGGTCCGTAAAAAAGACAATTCACGGAGAGTATGTGGAGACTACAGGGCGCTCAATGCCCGCACAATTCCCGACCGCTACCCAGTACCCAATGTGACTGATTTTAACAGTACGATTAGCAATGCCAAAATATTTAGTGTGATTGATTACGCCAAAGCATTTTCCCAGATTCCCATGGCTCCATCTGACATTAAAAAAACAGCAGTTATCACACCATTCGGTTTGTTTGAGTACAATTTTATGCCATTTGGCCTCAGAAACGCTGCCCAAACATGGCAAAGATTCATGCATTAGGTGCTTCGAGAATTACCATTCATATTTTGTTATGTGGACGCCATTTTAGTATTCTCTGGTTCTGTATATCAGCATGTCGAAAATCTGCGGCAGCTTTTCCGCCGTCTGACAGAGTATGGCATAATTATTAACGAAACAAAGTGCACGTTTGGAAAACGTGAGGTTAAGCTCCTGGGATATTTGGTTTCAGCAGCAGGCCTGTCACCTTTGCCTGAGCGGGTTGAAGCAGTACAACAGATGCCCCTTCCCACAACTTACAAAGGACTTCGCAGATTTTTAGGCATGCTCAACTATTACAGACGTCACTTACCTAAATTAGCTGCCGCCCAAGAGCCACTCACAACGTTACTTGCGGGTAAAACTACAACAGGAAATCGTAAAATTCCATGGAGTCAAGATGCTGAAGCAGCTTTCCATGACTTAAAGAAATGTCTTTCTCGGGCAACACTACTGGGACATCCAAGATTGAGCGCTCCTTTAGCGCTCATGGTTGATGCGAGCCAAACAGCAGTGGGTGCAGCGCTACAGCAAGAAGTTGATAGCAGATGGCAGCCGCTGGCATTTTTCTCTAAAAACCTGACTCGACAGCAGCAAAAATGGAGTGCTATTGACCGTGAGTTGCTTGCTATTTACTTAGCCATAAAGCATTTTCGCACGTCTGTCGAAGGGAGGCACTTTGCAATTTTTACCGATCACAAGCCGTTAGTAGCTATATTTCAACGAGACACAGAGCTCAATTCACCACGTCAGTGCAGGCAAGTCGAGTACATTGCACAGTTCACAACTGACGTGCGTCACATTTCAGGAAAAGACAACCTGGTCGCAGATTGCCTGCCTAGGAATTGTGCCAGTTTAAATTCAGTTCGTTGGACCGAGTTAGCGTCTAAACAACGAGCAGATCCTTTCTTGCGCCGTCTAATAGAGGAACAGAGAACTGTGCTGCAGCTCAGACGTGTGTCTGTCCCAAATGTTCCAGACGGAATTTGGTGTGATGTAGCAAAAGGAAAGGAGCGACCTTACATACCAGAACAATATCGTCGCGAGATTTATAGTGCACTACATAACCTATCACATCCAGGAATACGAGCTACAGCCAAGTTAGTTTCCTCCAAAGTAGTGTGGCCTGGAATACAAAAAGATTGTCGTGCATGGGCGCGTGCATGCCTAACATGCCAGCGTAAGAAAATCACCAGGCATGTCTTTGCACCTATTGCTGACTTCCCGACGCCATCTGCAAGATTTTCACATATACATGTGGACATTGTGGGTCTCCTATCATGCTCTTCAGAACAACGCTATTTGCTCACAATCATTGATCGTTTTACCAGGTGGCCAGAAGTAGTTGTAATTCAAGACATTTCTGCGGAGTCGGTTGCAAAAGCACTGTTGCATTCATGGTTCTCCAGGTTTGGCGTTCCGCAAAACATAACAACAGATCGCGGAAGGCAGTTTGAAAGCCAACTTTTCAATGAACTTTTACTACTGTGCGGGTGCAACCACCTACGCACCACAAGCTATCATCCATCTAGTAATGGAATGGTGGAACGACTACACCGCACGCTCAAAGCTGCATTAATGTGTAGTTCCACTTCATGGCCTGAAGCACTACCGCTGGTCCTACTCGGATTGAGAACGACCGTGAAGGAGGACTTACAATGCTCTTCTGCAGAATTGGTTTATGGCGAGCAATTGAGGGTTCCTGAAGAATTTATCGTTCCAGCATCTACACAGCCGTTCGCCCCTGAGCTATGCACGCAATTCGCGAGACAACTCAGCGTTAGAATGAGAAACATCAAACCCACTAACCCTGTCAGATATGGAGACCGGAGAGTGTTTGTACATAAAGACCTGCAAGCAACGTCCCACGTGTGGCTTAGGGATGATACGGTGCGCCCGCCGCTTGTTTCGCCATACTCTGGACCATACAGGGTAATCACAAGAGGAAGCCACAGCTTCAAAATCGATAAGGATGGTAAAGAAGAGACAGTCTCAATTGCGCGGCTTAAACCTGCTTACACCGAAGAGGGTACACTCCTTCCTCGGTCTGTAAAATCACCCTCAAACGTGAAGGCCAAAGAAACAGCAGAGAGTCTCGCCGAGCCCTCGGTTTCAGAAGAGGACAACGAAGCAGCAAGTGCAGAACAGGTGCAGCCATTGCCTGCACCAGGTGTTTTCACGAGAGCTGGTAGAAAAATCAAGTGCAAGTTTCCCCCCATACCTGGTGCACCCGGTTTCAAAAGGAGGGGGGCTGATGTGGCGACGTCATTTATCCACTGTGCCAAAAACAGCGGGTGAAAGCTGCAGCTGATAGATATTTATCTTTGCCGTAGTCAGCTTGGTTACGAGTTGTTTTTTTCTTGTGAGTTTTATCTGTGCTTGGAAAATAAAATGTTTTCTCATCTTATGAAAAAGTCGTTACTTCATAAAATATAAAGGCTCCCATAAGTGTCTTAAAAAAGTAGATTCTTCACCTGGAAACGTCTCCTTGTTACTTCTAACTACACATTCTTACAGTCTGACTCTCTAACCCTTTTTTTAAAGATTCTCTTTTATTTAGGCCAAGATCTACTGGAAAAATCCAGTTGGATAATTTCGACAGGACTGTCGTAAAACAAATAATCGAAGAGTTTTATATGGTATAGAAGATTGCTCCCAGTCTTCTTCTGCTTCTCCTGTACTACAAGAAAAGATCGGCTGGACATGGGGTGTTATTTCACTGCAAAATATTTTGTTATCCATGGGAGTCACATAGCAAAAAGTACAAAATAAGCGGTCTTTACTGCTAGAGCGTTGAGACATTGTTGATTGGAGGTCGCGTTTCATTGTGCAAATGAAACCTCTGAGGGAAGCAGCCACAGAAAACTGTTTGGATGAAATGTGGATCGACAGCAATATGATAGTAGGTAAATGTTGGCAGAAGAGTGATATTGTCGGCGTTGTGGGTTGGGGAACGTCCTCCAAAAGACTGATTATTGGAAGCGTTGGATCAAGGAAGGGATTGTTCAGGGAAAACGAACTAAAATTTTGCGCTAAATCAACTGAAGGCGACTACCATAGTCAGATGAATTCAGGAAATTTTGAAAGGTGGTTTACAAGCATGGTGCTCCCGAAACTTCGTCCGAAGTCGGTAAATGTGATGGACAACGCTCCATACCATAACAGACAGGTTGAGAGAACACCCACACGGTATGACACCAAAGAGAAGATGTTGGAATGGCTTCAAAATAGGCGTGTCGCCTGTAATGAGAGCATGAGAAAGCAGGTTCTGTTCGCTTTAATACAGGAGCATAGACCTGCTAAAAAAACATATGTTATTGACGAAATGGCGAAAGAGAAACGCCACGTGGTTGTACGCTTGCCTCCCTACAATTGTGATTTGAGTGCGGTAGAACTGGCATGGGCGAAGTTGAAACGGTTGTTTAGGGAGCGCAACATTTCAGGGGACATATCGAAAGTTAACCTTTTTGCGACAGCAAGTGAATCCCTTTTGTCTGTAACTGCCGATAACTGGGAAGGGTATTGCAGGAAGGTCCAACAACTAGAAGAAGAATATTGGAGGCGTGATGGTGTTGTTGAACTAGCAATAGACGATATCATTATTAACACTGCCGAAACGAGATTAGCGACGAACATGAAGCACACACAGAAGAGGAGTACAATAAAAGTGATTCCAAATTTATTCCCTCTCTTTTTATTGCCACAATGTAAGTTTTTCCACCAGTTCTGTATAATGCCAAATTGTCCAAGAGAATTGTTACGAAATTAGTAGCAATAGGCAGTATCATTCATTATGAAACTTTCGATTTCACTTCATAACGGCCAACCGTCGAAATTGCAATATTGGGTTTTACACATAAATAATTTCATGTATCCTGCAATCTTTTATTACGCCGCTGTCCGCTTTTGCGCTAGTATATGCGCAATGTTAACAGTTGCTGCTGCGGCTAATAGATGGTATTGTGTATACCGCTTGGAGCACAACTTTTATGTGGACGCCAGAGTGTTGGCGGCACTGCGTAACGTTGGCGCAACTTATTACTCCGACAATATGCTGTGTGCCGGTGGGCGGAGCGTACCTCTTCTATACCCTGCACCCTCCCTCAGAATTAGCTCTTCTCTTTGTGAACAAGCAGTACACAAACAGATCACAGATATCTCAAAAACTACACTCAAAAGTCGGCAATAACATTCGATCTTTGGCAATAACATCCAACATTCGGCAACACAAACCAAAACAATGCATCAAAACAAGTGTTAAGTTCCAAGTGTTGTGAAATGTGGAAAAGAAAAACCCAAAGTGGCAATTATATGAAGTGGAACAGCACCAAAAATGCAACAAAAACATAACATGCGGAAAATCGTCCACGCAACCTGTAAGTGGAATTTAAAATATTACTCCGTCAGAGAAAAACCAACCACCAGAACTGTTTATAACCTATGAGTACATTGCCCCAAAATGTTAACTAAATGGTAAAAATAACTACATAGTCTAAGCTACTAAAGATGCCTTGCAGAGAATAAAGGCGAAACACATATGGCACGAAAATTGTGTTTCATTCAGTTGTAGTTATACGGTTCAAAAGTGAAAATTATCAATATACCGTAATAATGTGACTTGTTCAAAGCTGACGTAGTTATTCTGATACGCATTTCGCTGCACCAGAAACTGTAAGTCCAGAAGCGCACGCAGGTATGGATGCGTGCGGGTTAAGAAATGTTGTGGCAGTTCTGCAACACTGATTGAATATTAATGCCTTTGAGTTTTGGTGTACCACTTGATATTTACCTCGTCTCGCAAACGATGCAAAACAATGCTGGCGTGACTGCGTTGGTCATTCTCTCTTCGTGTTGACTCTTCTCCGGAAAGCTCCATTTAAAAACGCAAGTCCTCGTCACATCAGGGTGTGGAGAATAGAGCATAGTTCGGTAGGAGAATGGAAAATTGAGACTTCCGCATATTATAACTTTTAATTAACACAATATTGAGGAAGTGCACGTACATACGTCTTTATTTCATGAGCTCAAAAGATCTACAGACACCGAGATCAGCGAAAAAAACAATTCAGAACATAAAAAACTGATAATATAGCTTCCAATTCTCTGTCAGCTTACTCAAATATAATTATAACTCCCTATAATATCTTCGCCGCACGAGGACGGGACGAATAAGGATTATTACAAACATTTATCATATGTGTAAGCCATTTAAAGGGACTACACATATGACAAACAGTATTAAAATTAAAAGCTCCATTTAAAAACGCAAGTCCTCGTCAGAGTGAAAATCTCATTCGGGAGTATTAAAATGATTTGAGTGTCTGAAGTGGTAATGTGAGTACATAATACTGAGTATGAACCAATAAAGTTAATACTGGCAGTATCTGTACTACTGCGACTGCTGCCACTAGTGGCAGGTATAAAGAGAATTCACAGGCATTCAAGATAGATATCTTCTGATACAACGAGTTATGCAGAAAGAAAATTTAAGGAGACTGCACCAGCTAAGAATACAAGGAAAAGAGGAAGATTTGGTTGGAAAGAAGATGTGCAAGGGTAACGAGTGCGTAAAGGGACAGTGGTAATCCTTACTGCTGCTTCATCAGAAAAGTCATTAGCTGTGTTCTGAAGTTGGAAAGCGGCTGAATGATGGGGTGATACAAAAAGGATTTAAGTCTATTGGAAATGGGTGTTGCTGCCATGTTGCTCAGGTAAGAGCGTGAAGGTCGGGGACAGAATCGAGGGTCAGTGTTCGTTGATAAGACAGTAGGGAAGACAGAGAGCATAGAAATCTCTGCACTTGTCTGCACGCAGCCACAACAACTGTGCATATTATGGTGAAATATGATCAAAGACTCGAACATCACAGGTATAACGAACACAGATCTTCATAACAAGTCCCAGGCGACATGAGCTTTCCTGAGAAAGGCCTTACAGGATAAAATCGCTGTAATCAGTAGTTGTAAGTGTAAATGTCTGTGCATGCTTCTTTTTCAGATCAAGAGCGACGATCCTTTTTATATTGTTGCAGGGCATGGAGAGATGCTGATGCCTTTTTGCACATTGCCAGTCCAATTTAGATTTCCATCTACACTCCTGGAAATTGAAATAAGAACACCGTGAATTCATTGTCCCAGGAAGGGGAAACTTTATTGACATATTCCTGGGGTCAGATACATCACATGATCACACTGACAGAACCACAGGCACATAGACACAGGCAACAGAGCATGCACAATGTCGGCACTAGTACAGTGTATATCCACCTTTCGCAGCAATGCAGGCTGCTATTCTCCCATGGAGACGATCGTAGAGATGCTGGATGTAGTCCTGTGGAACGACTTGCCATGCCATTTCCACCTGGCGCCTCAGTTGGACCAGCGTTCGTGTTGGACGTGCAGACCGCGTGAGACAACGCTTCATCCAGTCCCAAACATGCTCAATGGGGGACAGATCCGGAGATCTTGCTGGCCAGGGTAGTTGACTTACACCTTCTAGAGCACGTTGGGTGGCACGGGATACATGCGGACGTGCATTGTCCTGTTGGAACAGCAAATTCCCTTGCCGGTCTAGGAATGGTAGAATGATGGGTTAAATGACGGTTTGGATGTACCGTGCACTATTCAGTGTCCCCTCGACGATCACCAGTGGTGTACGGCCAGTGTAGGAGATCGCTCCCCACACCATGATGCCGGGTGTTGGCCCTGTGTGCCTCGGTCGTATGCAGTCCTGATTGTGGCGCTCACCTGCACGGCGCCAAACACGCATACGACCATCATTGGCACCAAGGCAGAAGCGACTCTCATCGCTGAAGACGACACGTCTCCATTCGTCCCTCCATTCACGCCTGTCGCGACACCACTGGAGGCGGGCTGCACGATGTTGGGGCGTGAGCGGAAGACAGCCTAACGGTGTGCGAGACCGTAGCCCAGCTTCATGGAGGCGGTTGCGAATGGTCCTCGCCGATACCCCAGGAGCAACAGTGTCCCTAATTTGCTGGGAAGTGGCGGTGCGGTCCCCTACGGCACTGCGTAGGATCCTACGGTCTTGGCGTGCATCCGTGCGTCGCTGCGGTCCGGTCCCAGGTCGACGGGCACGTGCACCTTCCGCCGACCACTGGCGACAACATCGATGTACTGTGGAGACCGCACGCCCCACGTGTTGAGCAATTCGGCGGTACGTCCACCCGGCCTCCCGCATGTCCACTATACGCCCTCGCTCAAAGTCCGTCAACTGCACATACGGTTCACGTCCACGCTGTCGCGGCATGCTACCAGTGTTAAAGACTGCGATAGAGCTCCGTATGCCACGGCAAACTGGCTGACACTGACGGCGGCGGTGCACAAATGCTGCGCAGTTAGCGCCATTCGACGGCCAACACCGCGGTTCCTGGTGTGTCCGCTGTGCCGTGCGTGTGATCATTGCTTGTACAGCCCTCTCGCAGTGTCCGGAGTAAGTATGGTGGGTCTGACACACCGGTGTCAATGTGTTCTTTTTTCCATTTCCAGGAGTGTATTATTACTCCTAGACTCTTTGCTGAGTGATGGAAGTTGATATTTGCCCCATTTACGTTTAAAGACGTTGGTGATTCCCGATAATTCGGGCTAATGAGTCTAGAATGACCAACCAGTATCGCTTGGGTTTTGGTTGGGTTGCGCTTTAACTCTACATCCTGTGGCCATGTCGATAGTGCACACAGAGCGGCATTGAGATTCCCGATAGCTGCCTTCAGATTTATTGGTTTTAAATACAACTGAAAGTCATGAGCGCACATTTGGTACTTGCAATAGAACAAAACTTACGACACGTCGTTTACATACAATGCAAAGAGTATAGGACCTAATACCGAGACCTGGGGGACACCTGATACTGCTTGCCTCGATTGTGACGTTAAGGAGCCGGACATGACGTACTGCTGGCGGGAGGCCAGATATGAGCGAAAACATTGGACTACACTTGCCGATAATTTTAGGCTGCTAATTTTGCCAGGTAAACTGTCATAGTTGACGGTCTCAATGGCTTTGCTGAAACCTAAGAATCACATGATAGTTGCTTCTTGTGTATCCATGGCAAGCTTCAAGTCATCTGTTAAAAACCTTTATTATGGCAGTTGTGCTGTGATGTTTATGGAAGCCTGATTGGTATTCGTCTAGTAGGCTGTTTGTAGTTAGGTAGATTATTAGATGGTCGTGAACTGTTTATTCTAAGGCCTTGGCCAGTGCAGGAGGAAAGCATATAGGTCGGTAATAAGGGGGTGCACAGGCAGCTTACTTTTTACGTAATGGTTTTACTTATACCTGTTTCCAGCTCTCAGGGAAACACCTATGGTTAAGGAGTGGTTGAAGATATCTGTTGTAGTGGATCAATAACAAGCTTCATCATTTGGACTGTGATGCAGTGATGTCGAGTAGATGCTGGTCAGATACGCATGATGGATTTTTTGATGGTACTGCAAGTAATATGCTTTAGATAGAATTTTTCGTAGCTACAGTAGTTTACCCCCATGAAGTAATCAACGAGTCTGTTTCGATTGCGGTTTAAATGTGGTTGTGGGTGATGTGAAGTACCGGTTCAGTTCTTCGGCTGGGACAATGGGATCAGCTGCAGCTTTCACTTTGCCTATACGAAGACCACGCAGGTTTTTCCACAGGACAGCTGGTGTATTTCTCTTGCGGTTAATGTGTGGACGTGCCTCAGTTTTGCATTTCTCACAGCTTTCAATAAACTGTTATTATAGGACAAAGCGGAAGAGAATAAATTTTCACATAATAGTGTCTTCTTTTTCAACGTGAGAACGAAGCAACTCTAAACAAGTTAACAAAAGTTTCACTGTCCATTCGGAGGAAGATGGTGTAATCATCACGTTGCGAGTGTAACATTTCCTCTCACTTTAAACCATTCGTTCGACCAAAGTCGTTCTCTTCTTCTTCGTTAAACACAGTACCAGAGTCAACGTTAGAAATAGTTTATCTGAATTTGTAGCCAATCCTATTAGTGTGAAAATGCAGCACAGACAAACAGAGTCTGCTTCAAAAGTGCTGTTCAGTTGACAAATATTTTGAATCGTGTGCAGCCTTAGTTGACAAATCTGTGAGCACATAAGAGACAGTTTGGTACATAAGTCTGACCGTGTACGCGACCCTTGCACTAAACTAAATTCCGCCATCACGTCCTGCAGGCCACGCGATGCCGACCGTCGCCTGTGCCACCCTTCGCCAATTACGTCATCTGGCTGGTGCACGGAGCGGCATGTGGTCGACACGCCCGCCCTCCCGGCCGCTGCCGGGGAGGTAGCCGAAAGGAACGCATTTAAGCTCACGCAGGCTGGCGTGAGGTCTGGAACAGGTAAAGTAATTATACTAGCAAAAAAGGTACGTAGCTTCTGGAATACTTAACTTTAATTCATAATTGGTGAACATCGGTCTGACGGTACATGCATCACAAGATAAATAGCAAATGATAATGGCGCCTTGCTAGGTCGTAGCAAATGACGTAGCTGAAGGCTATGCTAACTATCGTCTCGGCAAATGAGAGCGTAATTTGTCAGTGAACCATCGCTAGCAAAGTCGGCTGTACAACTGGGGCGAGTGCTAGGAAGTCTCTCTAGACCTGCTGTGTGGCGGCGCTCGGTCTGCAATCACTGATAGTGGCGACACGCGGGTCCGACGTATACTAACGGACCGCGGCCGATTTAAAGGCTACCACCCAGCAAGTGTGGTGTCTGGCGGTGACACCACACTTTCCCTATGAGAAAAAACTGTGACATCTGAAGTACGACACTAGCCACAAACAAGCGAAATAATATTGCATTTATCACTTCAGAACTTTAAGCCAAGTTCATTGGCGACATCCAGTGCTTCTTGTTAAGATGCCTGTGAAATATGTGTACAAAATCCACTGTTCTTTTCAATCGTATCTGTCGGCACTAGATGTTCAAAATCTGTCATGTGCTTGCGGGCAAACATTACACAATACCGAACTCACATGACCTGAGTGGTAATGTTTGTTGACGACAAAAATCCTGTTCTACGGATACGAATGCTCATTCCATAAACATACGAATGCTCATTCCATAAACATTCCTACTCTACGAAACTGACAGCAGTACGTTGGGCAACCTACGAAGCAAACCGAGGAGAAATTTGGAAATACAATTAGAATTTACGGCGATGAAACAAAAATTCTAAGGTTTGCCGATGTTGCTGTAATTCTGTCAAAGACGACAGACGATCTTTCATCAGCTAAACAGAGTAGATCAGTGGAACGGAAATAGGCGGTGTATGGAAAAGAGATCCATCAACAAAAGTAAAAGGAAGGTAATGGAATCCAGTCGGGGTAAAGCAGGCGATATTGAGGAATGAAACGCTAAAAATAGTAGATGAGTTTTTCTATTAAAACTAATGGTTCAAATGGCTCTGAGCACTATGGGACTTAATTTCTGAGGTCATGAGTCCCTTAGAACTGCCTAAACCTAACTAACCTAAGGACATCACACACATCCATGCCCGAGGCAGGATTCGAACCTGCGATCGTAGCGGTCGCGCGTTCCAGACTGTAGCGCCTAGAACCGCTCGGCCACATCGGCCGGCATTGAAACTAAACTTCACCTGAACAGGCCATGAAGGCCGAACGGTACCGACCCGCCATCGTGTCATCCTCCGCCCACAGGCGTCACTGGATGCGGATATGGAGGGGCGTGTGGTCAGCACACCGCTCTCCCGGCCGTATGTTAGTTTATGAGACCGGAGCCGCTACTTCTCAATCAAGTAGCTCCGCAGTTTGCCTCACAAGGGCTGAGTGCACCCCGCTTGCCAACAGTGCTCGGCAGACCAAATGGTCACCCATCAAAGTGCTAGTCCAGCCCGAAAGCGCTTAACTTCCGTGGTCTGACGGGAACCGATGTCACCACTGCGGTAAAGCTGTTGGCCAGTGTTGCTATTTAGGCAGCAAAATAACTGACGATGGAAGGAGAGCGGATAGCAAAAAACAGCCTGGCATTATCAGTAGAAGGGAGTCTTTAAAAACAGACATTTTCAACACCGAATATAAATTTAAATGTTGCGTAGTATATTCTGTAGTAATTTCTCTAAAGCGTACTTCTGTACCGTACGGAGGTAAAACATGGACGATAAACAGTTCGGGCAAGAAGAGAATGATAGCTTTTGAAATGGGGTGCTATATAAGAACGCTGACGATTACAAGAAGAGGTAATGAATCGTAATGAGGACAAAAGAAAGTAATGGCACAAATGACTGTAAGAAGGAGTACGACACATCCTAAGGCATCGTCAGTTTGGTAATGCAGGGAAGTAAGGAGGCAAAATTGTAGAGGCAGACCAGGGCAGGACTACTGTAAGCAGGTTCAGATGGACGTGCTTTCCAGCAACTGTGCGTGAAGAGGCTTCAGTGAGGTTTCGGCCGTGCAGCCGGATGATGTCCACATCTACCTTTCCGCTGACAATCGTTCAGCCACCTTTATATGAGTCTTACAGTCAGGTGACTAAAGTCTTGCGATACCCCTTAATATCGTGTCGGACCTCCTTTTGCCCCGAGTTGTGCAGAAACACGACGTGCATGGACTCAACGAGTCATTGGAAGTCCCCTGAAGAAATTTTGAGTTATGCTGCCTCTATAGCCGTCCATAATTGTGAAAGTGCTGCCGGTGCAGTATTTTTTGCACGAACTGACCACTCGATTATGTCCTACAAATGTTCGGTGGATTCATGTGGGGGCGATCTGTGTGGCCAAACCATTCGCTCGAACTCTGGAGAATGTGCTTCTAACCAATCGCAAAGAATTGTGGCACGTTGACAACGCGTATTGCTAGCCATAATCATTCCATTGTTGAAACTTCCTGGCAGATTAAAACTGTGTGCCCGACCGAGACTCGAACTCGGGACCACCAGCTTGCACAGTGCCTTGTTGACAACCTGGGTCAATGGCTTCGTGGTGTGTGCACCACACTCGAACCCTACCATCAGCTCTTACCAACTGGCCAGGCCACGGTTTTCCAGTCGTATAGGGTCCTACCGACCTGGTCGTGAGCCCAAGAAAGGCGCTGCAGGCGATGTCGTGCTGTTAGCAAAGGCACTCGCGTCGGTCTTCTGCTGCCACAGCCCATCACCGCCAAATATCGCCGCACTGTCCTACGTGCCACACTGACCTCTGCGGTTACTTTACGCAGTCTTGCTTGTCTGCTGGCACTGACAACTCTACGCAAACGACGCTGCACTCTGTCGTGAAGTCATCGGCCCGTGTATTGTACGTGGTAAGACGTAATGCCTGAAATTTTGTGTTCCCGGCATACTCTTGACACTATGGATCTCGGAATGCTGAATTCCCTAACAATTTCCGTAACTAAATGTCCTATGCATCCAGCACCAACTACCGTTCCGCGTTCAAAGCCTGTTAATTCCATTCGTGCCGCCATAATCAAGTCGGAAACCTTTTGACTTGAATCCCCTGAGTACAAATGCTCCGCCTAGGCCCTGCTCTTTTATACCTCGTGTATGCGATACTATCACCATCTGTATATGAGCATATCGCTATTCCATGACCAGTGAAATAAACTGTAGACATTGCTGCTCCTTTCAAAGATGTGGTATTTCGAGGAAAGTGTTGTGATACGCAGAAATATTTACAGAAAAACTGGCAACTGGCATCCGATGCTAAATCGTAAACAAATGCAATCCAACGAGCACAAGTAAATGTAAATTTATGAAATCACTCCAAAACACCGTCATTTGCACGTCATTCTTGTCAGTGATATAGGTCAAATGTCCTGATTTGATTATTCAAACAACCTTGTGAATAACACAGAGTTGTGGATAAACGCCACAGAATTGTGCATTAGCTCACCTGGGACGAGCTACAAAGGCAATCCCTCTTGATGTACTTATCTGACCTGTTCTTCATTATTTCTCATTTCTTCCGGATCAGGTCCAAGCTGCCGTAAGTGGATGCGCTAAACACGCTTAGATAAATTCTGCCGACAAGGGGAATGCCTCAGTCACGGCCAATCGATTTGACTCACATTTGGCAAGTCGCTTGTGTGCAACCTAAACTGAAAAACTCTAAAATATCTTGGCTCAACAACGTTCTATTATTGAGAAAATAACCCCTAAAGTTAATGATGCGCCATCGACTCAGAATTGAGATCGACAGGTAATTGGAACTGCACATTTTCGATCAACATATATGGGATCTGCAAACGCACAATTTACTAGAAATACTAGAAAGCAATTTTATGACTGCTGCTTATATACCAGTATGATAAACGGCGTTCAACAAAAGTGCCGCTGTAGTAGCGATTGAGGCATCACAGCTATGAAGTGACAGCCAGCTTCAAGCAGTGGCGAGGTGAGGACGTCTGCTGCGTCCAGCCAGCGGCACCACGCACTTTACTTCCTTGTCGCCTGAGGGTTAGTTTTGTTTTCACGTTCAGCGCGCTATGGCACTTGCCTACCGGCAGATACGGTAAAGATCACATTTCAACTGAATCACGCCCGACCACGTTCTTACGAAGTAGAGCAGGACCTGCGAGTCCAACGCAGACTGGATCCATCGGGACTCGCACACTGGATCCATCGCTCGTTGTGGCCATACATTTTTCCATAACGGCCGGTATCATTTATGTAGAGATGGCATCTGCAGCCGTCTGCACTGACATGGTCATTATGTACGCCGATACCACTAAGTTCAGACACTTCGACAGTCATATCAGAGCTGTCATGGAGGACCACAAGGGACTTGGCCCACAGATGCTGTGAGTACTTGAGCTACCTTTTGAGGTACTGTAAGATGTTGTCACGGCAGCTTTTCGACTGTATGGCAATGTTATCACCCATAGGGCGGAAAAATGTAGACTTTCAAAACGTACAAAGTCTGCAACAAAGTACATCAGGTTAAAATCGACCTCTCAAAACATGTCCCGTTGTGCCTGAACATAGGTGAATGTAGTGCCATCATCATATACTACGGCCAACCTCGAACGCGCTCTGGATGCAGGCAAGAAGGCCATGTTAGGTCAGCACACCTTCAGCGTCGTCTTACGAGTTAGGCGTCACAGGATGTTGTAGTACCCACGGAGACCATTATTCTCCCGCTACATTGTCAGGCCTTCCACGCCGCCGTAAGTGGACAGCGAAAGGAGCGATGTCCCAAAGGAAACAGCAGCCACTGGAAGGCAAGATGACATAATTCCTGAGATTTCGACAACTCCGAAGGTGTCTACTGCATCCACAGACCACCAGCTGCCTGAGGATGTACTCAGGAAAGATGGACGTGTTGTCCCAACACTGGGCTTCCTTACGGATAACGAAGTACCAATGGAACATCCACCGCACACCAATATGTATGTCCATAATCGACGATTACCTCGGCGCCACAAGAAATGGCCACCTCCATCATGCGTCTGGCCTGGAAGAGGACGACTGATTATGGTGATTTAGAAGACTCACTGATCTATCACATCAGTCTCCAGCTAGACTCCAACATCAGACAGCCAGAACGACCATCCTATAGCACTGACCAATGACACAGCTGCCCATGATGAAGGGAATTGTGAGTCACCACTCACACCAACAACATCTCTTTTCCCACGGGCTGACGACGTTGAGGATGCCAATGATGTGGCGACGGGGGAAGTGGAGGGCGTTGACATTTAGTCTGTCACCTCGAATCACCAGGCCCATTAACCAGGGTGGCAGACCATGAAGGTCAGGGATTTTCTCTCTCCCATTTGTCAGCACTGACAACACCTCCAGCTGGTAGGCCTGTACAGCAGATCTTGTCTAGTCACTGTTAACATCAGTAAAATCTGGACATGACATAAGCTGACCCTGCTGTGACAAATGCTCGCTGCAACAGATACTGGCGTTGCCTTCTTACAAGAAGTCCATGTAGCAAGCTTTCCTTACTTCTTTGGATACGTGGTTCGTGTCTCAGATGCCCGCCAAAGACAGCAGTGTTGCCATTCTTCTATGTAGGAGTTTGCTCACCACTGACGTGAGACATCTCCAGAATTGAGGGCCATGGCCACATGGTCAATGCCGTGCACTCAGTTAACATCTACTGTCCTTCTGGGTCAGGACGATGGAGAGGACGCTCACGTTTTTTTCACAGAGAATATATCGAAACACTGTCAGGGTCGACTGGATGACATGGTGACAGATGTATGCTGGTGCCTACTGACCAGCTGCTGCGCCATTCACTTTACCCTGACCTCGAACTTCATCCTGTCGACACATCGCGACATATGCATGGCGACACTCCCAGATTCACTCACCTCATCAGTGGCTCATCGAGCAGGATAGATCAGTTTTACATCACACATACCCTAATTATTTTTTTCTTAACTGCGGAAAAAGGAGGGCGACAAATTTAAGGCTCGCACGAGATGACAGAAATCCACACTACTCCACTGGTTTCAGATCTGTGTACACAGCCGTAATGCTAATAATAGTGTGTGCACATTTCAATTTTATATCGTGCCAATTACAATGACAAAGTTGTGAGACGTTGTTGCTATTACAGTTCTTAAATCAGTTCCACGACACACGAATTTCTCAAATTTTTGGACGAATGCTTTGAAAATGATTTATTTTCCTGAACTGCAGTTTGTTGCAAGTTATGTTAAATCTATGTACTAATCACTAACACAAACAAATTATTATTATTATTATTGTTAAAAACATTTTATATACTTGCTACGATTATTTAAATCCTAAGCAATTGTGGTACTTTAAAAGTAGATGTGACTGTAAGTTAAATTTTGGGGGGTAGGGACGAGAGAAGAAACGAAGAAACTGTCCCCTCCAACCACCCAGAACCCAACCCTCTATCCGCACTTGAGGCCGACAACAGTACCAGAGCGCTCTGCGTTGCATGCTGGGGAGAGGTTGACAGTGACCCGAAAGAAGTGAAGATTGACCCAAAGTCTTACCTATCTTGTACACGGATGCAAATGTGGATGTATACTTTACTCGATTCTGCTGATCCTGTCAGCAAGTCCGTGTGGTGCTACAGGGAGGGTAAACATTGTCTAGGTAAGCAAGCATTATAAAGTGTAGAGAGGCAGAGTTACGAGCAAGTCTCGGAACCGGCAGGAGAGCGTCGTAACGAGACCGCGGCAGCGCCAGGTCGCTCACGCCCGGCGAAGGGGCTGCGCAGACGGCAACACCGCGGTGATGACAGGCGACACGTAAAGAGCCTGCAGTTACGGCAAGCGGGAGGTCGCTGGCCCATTCCAGCCTGCTCGTCGTGATACACTAACCGCAGTAAACAACAGAATCGGCAGGCGGAAGCAGCGCTTAGGCCGGTATTACACTATCAACTTTTTTTGTCAAAGATTTGATCAAAGATGTGATCCGTCAAATATATTTGACAAAGCTCTTTGACGTAGCGCTAGAAGGGGTATTACACACTGTCATCATATTTTTCGTCAAAGTTCAACACGGCTGACAACAGCAACATGTTATTAACCGCAGCAGTTGCATGAACCACAATTGCACTGTGTGCACATGCGGAAGAGAAGCTGGGCAAAATAAGGAGACATACCTGGGTGAAGCTGTGGGTTTTACGATGACACGATAAAAGCATTCAACAAAACTTGTTACGTGAGCTTGTAGTGGAGGACGTCAAGTCGTACATCAATTACTTAAGAATGGATGAGCATACATTTCTGCATGTGCTCAATGAAGGGTATCCTCATATCACAAAGCACAATATTCACTTAAGAACTGCTACATCTGCAGAAGACAGGCTCACTACTTCGATTCCTTGCTACAGAAAAGGGTTAGGTTAGGTTAGGTTAGGTTAGGTATCCAATCTTCTTAATCTATTTTTGTATTCAGCGTGCCTCACGTTGTAAAGCGCCTCATCAGCTTCATACATCTCTATCAATTTTGTAGTTGTCAGCACACACCAATTGTATTTACCGGCAATATTTATAAAAACACTACAGACGACAGAACGCTGCAGCGATGCTAGCGCTCCATGTGGTAACATGTCACAATGCAGTGAACAGAAGACAAGCGACTTCTTTGATCAAATGTACAGCGAGGCTCTAGATTTGATCAAATATTGGACGACATTTGACAAAGTTCCGTATTACATCATCAAATATCTTTGACAAAGATTCTTTACAAAGATATTTGTCAAAGAAATTGGATAGTGTAATACCGGCCTTAAGGACGCTAGAACCAGCCCGTCATCGCCGGACAGCTGGACAGCGACGTGACGTCAGCCTTGTGGTACTCCGAGCCGTGCCGCGCCGATGACGCAGGCGCTCCTGGCACAGCCGCTGCCCGCGCTACAGGGGCAGCAGCTCCGCGCCCTGCCGCTGTCCCGGCAGCACCACGCCGGGGTCCGTCGCCTGCCGCGTCACCTGCAGAAGGCCGCTACGCTGCGAGCGCGGGAGCGTGACGCAGCCCGACGACCCCGTGGTCGCCTCACCACGGTCACGGAACGAGGGAACCCGCCGGCGTAGCAGCAGAACCTGCGCAGTCAGCAGCCGGAGGCCGTCGACGTCATATTCTCCGCAACGTCCGCTAATCATTGCAGTCGAGCCCAAATCAACAAGTCACTGGGCTTTCTTCAGCTGCCCAACATCCTCCCTCAGCCCTCACTATCAGAGCCACCCTGTTAAAAACTAAAGTCCGCCCGAGCAGGCCGTGGAGGCCCAACGGTACCGACCGGCTGCCGTGTCATCCTCAGCCACTGCGTCACTAGATGCAGATATGGAGCGGCAGGTGCTCACCACACCACTGTCCCAACCGTATGTCAGTTTACGAGGCCAGAGTCGCTACTTTTCGATCCAGTAGCTCCTCAGTTTGCCAACAGCGCTCGGCAGACAGGACAGTCACCCATCCCCAAGTGCTAGTCATGCCCAAGAGCGCTTAACTTCGGTGATCTAACGGGAACCAGTGTTACCATTGCGGCAAGAGCGTTGGCTATAAAAGTGTTATTTTGGACAAAAATTAATAAAACCGCACGGTCCCTGAAGTATGTCCACGTTACAGACTGGCGGAGAGCATTAATCGTCATATGGATGCTATTGACAACAAGGCGTCACGAGGAAGACCGAATCAATTGGCTTCTGGAGGTAAGTAGAGGAGGATACGCAGAACGGTTCAAAACTGGGCCTAATGCCAGCTTCGGGCGCACTATAAGCGTCGTCGGGTCTTTTTCTATACAACCTGGACTCAGTGCCTCGCTTGAGCACAAGACTAGCGTAACGCACCCGCACTTCCAGGGTCACTCGTTTTGACTATTAATTATCGTTCTTGCGACGAACTGTTCGACTCCAGAAGCTGCGCTGTTTTTCTGTAAGATGCGTGGGGAACTTCACGTGGAGAAGGTAAAAAGTGACATGTGGAGATATTCGAAGATGCCGGGGTCCACAGATCGGACGGAGACGGCGCGGCAGCACAGTGTGTGTGTGTGTGTGTGTGTGTGTGTGTGTGTGTGTGTGTGTGTGTGAGGACTTACCGCGTCGCTACGAGCAGCGGACGTCGGCGGCCGCAGGCGACACGGCCATTTCCCACACTGGCCGCAAATAGCGGAGCGCCCTCCGCAGGGAACCCCCCACCAGGTGGCGCGCCGCGGCCGCGGACTCTTGCCAGGCCACTGCACCACACCTGTCGCCGATACGTCCTGCCGCTGTCCGGCGGTGCGCGGCAGCACACTGGCCGCCGTCACAATGTCTCCGGTATCACTGGATCCCGCCCACAGACAGGCCTATTATGCGATAGTTCCCTAATATGAGACACCCCAACTGTGCTCATGTTAGGGGTTGCAGTCTGGTGGAGACTTTCTTAAACACGTCTATTGCGTGCCAGACGACGACACAGCGAGTAGGACGCCATAGTTGAGCCGGACACAGTACGTAGAGGTTGATACAAAATTTCTTGTGTTTGGAGTTTTTGCGACATCGGTGTTAAGACAATATTTCAGCTTAAAGCTGAGTGGATATTACTGCACTCTTTTATTGTTGTTATTTGTGACGGTATTACCTTTAATTATTGACAATTAGGTTCATTTTCCAACGAACGTTGTTAGCAAGTGCGTGATTCTTTGTGTAAGATGGCGAAATTCCTAATATGCGATAGTATGGGGATCCAAATACGCGAAAGTGTCGCATATTACGATACCTATCGCATATTGGGGGAACTCCTTCTCTCACGATTTGTTATATGTAATTTACGCTATACTATCACGAGATAACAATATTTTATCATTTATTTCAGTAAAATTTTGGCAACTGCGTTTATTTTAATTCGATTAAATTATCATAAACAGGGATTACTTTGAGTAGTCTTATAATCAGAAATTGGAATGTTTTATGGAACTTTTCTGCAAGGCAGTATTTCTCTCAGATGTTGATCAATATTACTCCAAATTCAAAGTACTCCGTTCAGAGAACTTGTCAAAAATAATCTAACAAATAAAATCATAGAATTCCTTTAAGAAATATGTCTGATTATTGTATTTGTTCTTTGTAGATGGCATTGGCACCTAAAAAGAAAACGTGGGATAAAGACACCATGGTTCGTGCCATTACATGTGTGAGAAACGGCGAGATGGGGTACTTAAAAGTCTCAAAAGCTTTTTTGCTGTACCAAAATGTAGTTTGGAAAGGTATGTGAAGGATAAAACTCGTACACCCGAGAAGCTGGTTGGTGTTAATCTTGGCAGAAGGCCTGTTCTCTCATATCAACTGGAAGATGAACTAGTGAAATACTGCCTTGCAATGGAAGAGCGATTTTTGGCTCTTAAATTTAAGGACAAACGAAGCATGGCCTTCCAGTTAGCTGTCAGGAATAAGCTGAAGAATCCCTTCAATTCAGAAAACGCTTCAGCAGGAAAGAAATGGCTACGAGCTTTCCTTAAGAGACATCCCATTTTATCAATGGGCGCTCCTAAGGGTCTTCCAGCAGTAAGAGTGAAAACTTTCACTCCAGAAAATGCGGGGAGCTTTTTTGATATTTACGAATCTGTGCTATCTAAAGTCAACCATAACCCGCATCGAGTCTTCAATGCTGACGAAACTGGGGTGACGTCTGTGCAGCACAAACACAGCAATGTTATTGCTATGAAATGGAAGATACAAGCTGCTGCCTTGACTTCAGCAGAAAAGGGAAATCTCAAAACAGTTGTAACGTGTATGAACGCAGATGGCACTTATGTTCCACCACTAATAGTCTTCCCAAGGAAGAATATCACGCGGGAATTGATGAACGGTGCACCTGCAGGATCAATATCAGCTTGTCACCCAAGTGGCTGGATACAAACTCACATTTTTATTCAGTGGTTTGATCATTCTGTGAGTCATGTAAAGCCATCTTCAAATGACCCTGTCATTTTGATTCTTGATGGGCATTATTCCCACACAAAGAATCTCGATGTGTTAGATAAATCACGTGAAAACAATGTTCATATTGTATGTTTGCCACCTCACTCAATGCATAAAATGCAGCCACTTAACGTCGGATTTATGAGGCCTTTGAAAACCTACTATGCCCAAGTGATGGAAACGCGGTTGGCAAGTAACCCAGGTCGTGTGATCACCCCATTATAAACAGCCACGTTATTTGGGCAGCTTACAGCTGAACAGCAACAATGGAAGCATCTGCGAATGTCTTCAGAAAAAATGGTCTCATCCCATGCAACAGAAACAACTTTAGGGAACATGAATTTTTAGTTCATCGCCATGCTGACGCTCTTCAAGAAAGAGATGTCAAAAACGGAAAAGGAACTACTGACGGTGATGGTCAAGCTGTCAGCCTGGTGGACATCAGGCCTCTCCCACACATCGCAAAACCACCTGGAGATATTCAAATAGGTCAAACATCGCGTTCGTGCTCTGCTGCGTTACTAACTTCAACTCCTTGTGTGAAGTAATTGCAAGAATCTAAACAGAAGAAATCAGAGGCTGAAGCTAAGAAAGCAGCCAGAAAGTTATTTGCGGAGAAGAGTGGAAAATCTTCAAATCGTAGGCCTATAGCGGAAGAATCGTCTAGTGACTCGGCATCCGATGTCCATCTTGATGACAGTGGGGATTCAGACAGCAGTGATGACGATGACGCAGAGCGTCTGTTCTGTACTGGGCGCTTTTCTGAAGGCAAACACGGGGAGAAATGGGCACAGTGCACGAAATGTTATCGCTGGGCTCACGAAGATTGCGCTGTCACAGAAGACAGTTTTATTTGCCCCGGATATCGTTAATATAAACCTAAGTAGTGAGAAGTGAGTGAAGGATAACATAAATGAATGAACATGTAAAAATTATATATTCATAAGTCACTATTTTGTAATAAAATAATTAAAGCAAAATATTATTACTGTCTTATATTAGGACACCTTGATCTCATTTCTAGGAAATTCCTCCTTTGTGAAGATTTAATAACTACTCTGAAAGATTGTTTATTATCGCAAATACGATAATTGTATGATAAAATTAAATAATGCAAGATATTATTATCATCATAAAAATACAATTGCACTTACTTTTAGGTCTTTCAAACGGGTTTACAAAAGTGTGTCTCATATTAGGCACCTTTCCTCTACATTACTAGAGTGGCAAAGACGAAGCCTTTACCGAACACTGACGTTTGGTGAGGTAAGATGGCGGAGTCAAGAAGTTTGCGTGTAGTACTAACACGATTTTCTGAAACGAAATGGTCTTGTAAGCTTTAAGAGGCGATTTAAAGAATTTCTGCAGTTGAGCAAATATTTGCGTACTACTTGAGTTTAAGATATACAATGTAGAATCGTGTTATGAAAGAGGATAAAGTCATGTATGAACACTCTTAAAGCAGACTATAGTTTTCGTAAGAACACTTAAATGAGTAAAGATACTTCTTTATCAATGATAAATACTACGTTTTACTTATAGAAGCACTTTCACAACGAACATACCACTCGAAGAAAAGCCCGAGTCGATCAAAATTGTTTAAAAGAACATCATTAAGGTACGTCTCTTAACACTAATCATTAAACTTCTTAAAATATACACAAACTATTCAAATAGTACCAGTGTTTCGGATATGGCAAACTGTAATATAATTATTTCGGCTTCCATACAGTACAAAATCAAAAATACGTAAGATGGCTCTAGTTATGCTTCCACTGAGACATGTTGCTTTCCTTCAAAAATGTTCAAATGTGTGTGAAATCTTATGGGACTTAACTGCTAAGGCCATCAGTCCCTAAGCTTACACACTACTTAACCTAAATTATCCTAAGGACTAACACACACACCAATGTCCGAGGGAGGACTCGAACCTCCGCCGGGACTACCCGCACAGTCCGTGACTGCAGCGCCTTAGACCGTTATATCTCATTTTGTTCGTTTTCTTTCGTTGTATGTGCTCGGGGCGGACGTCGCAAGACACCCGTTTCAGTTCATCGTTGATCCATTAACTCAGTTTTTTCATTACAGAGGGTAGCTAACCCTCTGACCGAACACGCTGAGTTACCGTGCCGGTGACCGCTCGCCTAAACCCGCGCGGCTTGCTTTGCTTGTATTTCCCGTCTGTTGTACGAACAATTACAGCCAAACACGACGCATGCATTGACTATTACGTCAAAACTCTAAAAATAACGTGGTTGTATCCGTTTATTCTTATTTATTACGACTGCTTTATCGGTACACAAACACCCGATTATACGTCCTTTGCGATCGTCGGAGACGGCCGATCTTTCCAAAGCAGTACGCCACTACGTGCGCGGTCACACGGCAGCCGACCCTCTCTCCCGAAAGTAAGGACTTCGGACGACATTCGCTGGAATCCAGTTTTTCTGCGTCAAATGGACCGACGTTCTCGCACACGAAATATGGATCGTGAGAAACTGATAAGTTTAGACCAAGGCGGAGTGAGTTTGTGAGATCCTGAGGATGAAAATATCACCAAAAAAAAAATGGTTCAAATGGCTCTGAGCACTATGGGACTTAACATCGGTGGTCATCAGTCCCCTAGAACTTAGAACTACTTAAACCTAACTAACCTAAGGACAGCACACAACACCCAGTCATCACGAGGCAGAGAAAATCCCTGACCCCGCCGGGAATTTAGAGCCATTTGAACCATTTCTTACTGTGCGGGGCCTTCCACTGTCACTCTTTCGAGGTGCAAGTGCACATGTGTCAAAAAGTGACTCAAATGGTTCTGAGCGCTATGGGTCTTAACTGCTGTGGTCATCAGTCCCCTAGACTTAGAACTACTTAAACCTAACTAACCTAAGGACATCACACACATCCATGCCCGAGGCAGGATTCGAACCTGCGACCGTAGCGGTCACGCGGTTCCAGACTGAAGCGCCTAGAACCGCACGGCCACACCAGCCGGTGAAAATATCACAATCGGGATATGGTTCGGAATCTATGGACTGAAATCAGAGGTCTATTCGAAACCTCAAATAGGCAAAATTTTTACTGGGAATTTTAGGCATAGATTATAACTTCAAAAATTAATTTGTTCAAGTGAAAACAGTGGCTTATAGCTAATGTACTGCATCTTTATTGTGGTGCTTACTGCCGTTTTATGCCGGTAGGGTTGTGATGCTGTTAATATGGTTTGCAAATGTGGTGTGCGGTACGTATTTCCACTTTTAAGTGCTTCAGGTTTTCAGAGTACCCTATGCTACACGTCTCATTTGTCTTTCACTCGTCTGCTAAATGACAGTCACTGAAGGTTAACCGACGTATGCCATACCTTATGCTTCTCTTTCACTCGTGTGCTAAATGACAGTCGCTGAAGATTAATTGGCGTACGTCGCACAACTTTAAACGCATACAGCGAAACAGAGTGTTTATAGCTTGCATTTCAAGGTCACCATGAATTATGTCGAGTATGATAGAACGTTTCTCCCGTCATCTCATATATTCGTAAAACTTGTCTGGTTATTCCGATAACTGAGGACAGAGTGCATGTTCTTTACCAGAAAAGAAAGCCTTTTTAGATGTGGGATTATAACCTGGAAAAATAATTTGTTCAAATGACAAGGATGGCTTATCTTTTGCTTAAAGTTACTGAAGTGGTTCTTTTTGTATTGTGGTAGGTGGGCATCAGCTGTCTACAAATTACTATTACAGCTTACTAGTGTTGTGCAGCCGGGTGATAATGTAGTGTACATGTGTGCTCCACTTTTCAGTGCATTGTGTGTTCAGAGTATCTTACATTAAACTTTATATTTGTCTTTCAGACGTATACTGAATGACAGTCATTGGAGGTTATTTGACATATGCCTGCACAACGTTAAATAAATTCAGCAAAACAGATTTCGAGTAATCCTCTACTTGTAGAGGCGTGATTCGAGTCCTATTAAAAAATCCAATTCTCACATCAAAGATGCAATTCTCGTTCAAGTAAAACCAGAAATGAAACTTTTATATTTGACATCTGTCGATTACATCTTTCTAATAATTAGGCCTATACCACGTTCTTAAAAGTATAGTTTCAAAGATTTTCTATGATACGTTAAATGTTATTTATAATGCTCTAAATACTAATTTGAAATGTAATATTTCCACTCTTGCACCTCAAATACCTGTTCTACGGAATTTTTAATTTTTTCTGAACCGAATTTTGAAGCTGTGCAAGTGCACTAAAGGACACTGTAATATTGATTTTCTTTATTAAAAGTGACACGCGATCTGAAATAATACTGCCACCAGGGATATTGTTACTTCCTTTCTAGAATCCACTGGCTACGCGTTCAGAGAGCCGTGAAGTGTACTAGAATCTGATGATCTGAATATCTAGCCAGTACTGCATTGATTTTCACCATTTTCAGAATAAAGTGAGCTATTGTGAAACCATAAATCTGTATTTAATTAGATAACATCTACATCTACATACATATTCCGCAATCCACCATACGGTGCGTGGCGAAAGGTACCTCGTACCACAACTAGCATCTTCTCTCCCCGTTCCACTCCCAAACAGAACGAGGGAAAAATGACTGCCTATATGCCTCTGTACGAGCCCTAATCTCTCTTATCTCAGCCTTGTGGTCTTTTCGCGAAATGTAAGTTGGCGGCAGTAAAATTGTACCGCAGTCAGCCTCAAATGCTGGTTCTCTAAATTTCCTCAGCAGTGATTCACGAAAAGAACGCCTCCTTTCATCTAGAGACTCCCACTCGAGTTCCTGAAGCATTTCCGTAACATTCGCGTGATGATCCAACCTACCAGTAACAAATCTAGCAGCCCATCTCTGAATTGCTTCTATGTCCTCCCTCAATCCGACCTGATAGGGATCCCAAACGCTCGAGCAGTACTCAAGAATAGGTCGCACCAGCGTTCTATAAGCGGTCTCCTTTACAGATGAACCACATCTTCCCAAAATTCTACCAATGAACCGAAGACGACCTTCCGCCTTCCCCACAACTGTCATTACATGCTTGTCCCACTTCATATCGCTTTGCAATGTTACGCCCAAATATTTAATCGACGTGACTGTGTCAAGCGCTACACTACTAATGGAGTGTTCAAACATTACACGACTCTTTTTTCCTATTCATCTGCATTAATTTACATTTATCTATATTTAAAGTTTGCTGCCATTTCTTACACCAATCACAAATCCTGTCCAAGTCATATTGTATCCTCCTACAGTCACTCAACGACGACACCTTCCCGTACACCACAGCATCATCAGCAAACAGCCGCACATTGCTATCCACCCTATCCAAAAGATCATTTATGTAGATAGAAAACAACAGCGGACCTACCACATTTCCCTGGGGCACTCCAGATGATACCCTCACCTCCGATGATGAACACTCACCATCGAGGACAACGTACTGGGTTCTATTACTTAAGAAGTCTCCGAGCCACTCACACACTTGGGAACCAATCCCATATGCTCGTACCTTAGTTAGGAGTCTGCAGTGGGGCACCGAGTCAAACGCTTTCCGGAAGTCTGATACCCTTCATCCATGGTTCGCAAGATATCATCTGAAAAAAGGGCGAGTTGCGTTTCGCAGGAGCGATGCTTTCTAAACCCGTGCTGATGCATGGACAGCAACTTCTCTGTCTCAAGGAAATTCATTATATTGGAACTGAGAATATGTTCGAGAATCCTGCAACAAATCGATGTTAAGGATATTGGTCTGTAATTTTGAGGATTCGTCCTTCTACCCTTCTTATATACAGACGTCACCTGCGCTTTTTTCCAGTCGCTCGGGACTTTACGTTGGGCAAAAGATTCGCGATAAATGCAAGCTAACAAGTAAGGAGCCAATGCAGTAGAGTACTCTCTGTAAAACCGAATTGGAATCCCATCAGGACCTGGCGATTTATTTATTTTCAACCCATTCAGCTGCTTCACAACCCCAGGGATGTCTATCACTATGTCCTCCATACGGGAATCTGTACGAGACTCAAACGGCGGTATGTCTGTACGATCCTCCTGCGTGAAAGATTTCTCAAATGTTAAATTTAAAATTTCAGCTTTCGTTTTGCTGTCTTCCATTGCCAGGCCAGACTGATCAGTGAATGACTGGGTGGAAGCCTTCGACCCGCTTACCGATTTTACGTAAGACCAGAATTTCCTTGGGTTTTCAGCAAGATCTTTTGCTAAGGTATGACGGTGGTAGTGGTTGAATGCTTCGCGCATCGCTCTTTTTACAGCAGCGCGAATCTCTACTAACTTTTGCCTGTCCTCATTCTCCCGATCTTTCTTGTACCGCGAGTGCAACTGCCTTTGCCTCCTGAGCATTCTCCGAATTGCGCTGTTAAACCACGGTGGGTCTTTCCCGTCCATAACCCACTTTTTCGGCACATACTTGTCCAATGCGTGATTTACAATGTGTTTAAAATTTGCCCAAAATTCTTCCACGTCCATCGTACCGGAAGTAAATGAAGTCGATTCGTTTACTAAGTGGGATGCTAACAACTGCTTATCTGCTCTTTCTAGTAAGAATACTCTCCTAGCCTTCTTGACCGACTTTTTAACTTTCGTAACCATAGTCGTAATGACATCATGATCACTAATCACTGTCTCAACATTGACACCGTCGATGAGGTCTGGCCTGTTCGTGGCTACCAGATCTAAAATATTTCCATTACGCGTTGGCTGTCGATTTAGCTGCTCAAGACAGTTTTCGGATAATGTGTTCAAAAGTAATTCACACGACGGCTTGTCTGTACCACCTGTAATGAATCCAGAGACATCCCAGTCTATACTAGGTAGGTTGAAGTCGCCTCCGACTAATACAGCATGATCCGGGTACTTCTGCGATACAGAATGTAGACTCCCTTTGAATGATTCATCCTTACATATAAATTTTATCCACGCATGATATAATAGAAACATGTACTTTCACCATGTAAATTACGCATTATGTGCTCATAACCTCATTGGCAAAAACTTTATAGACGGAAGTCGCACATCCTGCCAGTGTAGTATAATAAACCTCACTCTGAACAACGTGTTTTGGACAGATCATTAGTAGTGCAGTGTATCACTGAAACTATATATTTTGGTAACACACGCGTATAAGTATGAAAAACATCAATTACGGCCTGTTAGTTTCTAAGGTGGTGGTCCCCTCTGAAGCTGATCGCTGGTGAGAGAAGGAAAATGGCGTCACAAAGTTAAAGCGTTTTTAACTTTTGTGGCTTGGTGTTTTTCCCTTCATCTCGTTTATTCGTAAAACTTGTCCGGTAATTCCAGTAACTGAGGATAGAGTCTACACGTGCGTTTCGAGACAGCTGCAGCTCGTTTACACGCGTCTTATAACAGCAAAAGCGGCACTGCAGCACTCGTCTGCGAGCACAGAGGCGTCGCGATATCCGTCTCGCCCTTGGAGGTTAAAATTAACCTGCTTCATGCATAAAATAGATTCTAACCTAACCTCCTCGATCCCGTCAAAAACCGACGAATGAGACTGGCCGCAGTGTGAGCAAGCTGTCTGCCGATGTTATCGTGCGGCCTCTGACGACCGTTGTCGGAGCCACTCTGACCGCAGCCTTACTTGCGCTGAACACGCGGCGACAGCCTCAGCGCCCGGCAGCGTTCTCGCGACCAGTTCTCTCTGTCTGCCATGAATTCCTTCTGTCAGTGGAGTGCTCGCAAAAACTGGGTATTTCTTTCCCTTTTCTTACTTCTTTCAGCTGCTGCGCCAAGTTAGTGTAACAATCTCTTTCCTTATTTTCTAACATTTTGCCGAAAATGTGCATCTTTATTACTGGTTACCTCTCCTCTCCAACTTCAACATTCTACTCCGCAAACCTATTTTCAGTGTGTGAAGGAGGGCACATCCGTTTTTTATTTGTCTATCCTGGCAAGGTAAGGGCCATCAAGCTTTCTCTTAAGGCCACCGTAAACGATCAAACATTTTGTCAAAAGTAAATATGCATGTCAAATATTTGACCGTGTACAGTGCTGTTTGACATGTTTGTCAAGCATGGATCGTGTTTGACGTGTATGCGAGAAATTTTGATTGACTGAAAATTTGACGAGATTGCGGACGTCGTTTCTGTCGATGTGTCGCCACGTATGTTTGATGTTTCGTGAGTTTCCACAAATATGAAAACTACTATCAAGTATAAAAACAACACAGCACTGACAATTGCTAAAAAGGTAGAGGTAAAACATGTTTCCCAGCCATATATTAAGCACGAAGAGGTTATGAATAAATTCAATATTTCACACAACAGTGACATACAAGAGCAGTGGAATGGATTAAAAGAAAACGAAGTTCTCCGGTTCTTCTACGGACGATATCAGCTGTATGTTCCCATGCTCTAGTATTTTAATGAACTGTCATTAGAAGACCAAGTAAACGAGAATAAAGTTTCGCGTACTTGTGTCTTCTTTTTCCATGTGCGGGCGAAGTAACGCTGAACAAGTTATTGAACGTTTCACTGTCCATCTGCTGAAAGTTACGTAATCATCAGATTTTGAGTGGAACATTTCCTTTAATGGGTTTTCAGTTCTATACTGCTCATTTTAATCCATTCCCTGGACCATCGTCTTGGTTTCTTCTTCTTTAAACACAGTGCCAGAGGCAATGTTAGTCATTCCCACTAGCTCGAACATACAGCACACACGAAAAGCGTCTGCTTCATACGTGAAGTTAAATTGACAAGCTTACTTGGTACACGTATGGGCTTGTTTGACACACCTGTGGCTGCATAACAGCGAACTTGACAGGCAAGTTTGCACTTTTAGGTGGACCTCACAAGTTTTAAAGAGATTCATTGCCCATTCGCAGAAAGTTTTTATAATCATCAGGTTCTGTGAGAAATATTACCTTTACCAGATTTTCGTGGGTAAATATCTCATTTTAAGCCATTCCCTGTTTTCTTCTTCTCCTTTCAAAATGATTCAAATGGCTCTGAGCACTATGGGACTCAACTGCTGAGGTCATTAGTCCCCTAGAACTTAGAACTAGTTAAACCTAACTAACCTAAGGACATCACAAACATCCATGCCCGAGGCAGGATTCGAACCTGCGACCGTAGCGGTCTTGCGGTTCCAGACTGCAGCGCCTTTAACCGCACGGCCACTTCGGCCGGCTCTTCTCCTTTAAACACAGTGCCAAAGTCAATGTCAGGACTGCTTTTTCTGTATTTGTAGCCGTTCTCACTACAGTCAAAATACACACCAACACGAACAGCGTCTGCTTCAACGTAAGGTTAAAGTGCCAAACATTATTTGAACTTGTACAGGGTTGCTTGGCAAATCCGTGGCTAGATAATAGCGATTTTGTCAAGCACGGTTGATCGTGTACAGGGTCTTTACAACTAACCAGATATTGTACATCTTTTACATTACATTCTGTAATGCCACTTCCTCGGACGAGAAATAAAAATCAAAACTTTGCTCCCAATACCCCAAAGATTTCCCCCCAAGTCCCAAATTCCCAGAAAAGTGAATAAGCGAACGAAGTTCCATTTATCACTATTATTAGGACAATAACAAGTAATTAAATCAGGAATCTAAGACTTGACAATTTAGCAATCTACGAAAGAAAGATTAAATTTCAGTAAAATAAAAATCAAAATCATAATAAATTGCAAAATTAGCATAAATTAACATTCGCAAAGTAGAACCAACGATGCCAAAGAATACTCCGTGTGAGTACTCTTTGGGAATCGTGAGTAATGACTAAGTATAATTCAATGCATTGTCACTACGTTACGAGAGTTAGCCGAAGCAGGTCATATATTTGAATGCTCGTACATGTAGGCGCGCTTACATTTTTTTTTTTTTTTTTTTTTTTTTAGATTGAATAATTGCGATCTATTATGACGCAGTAATACGATCTTCTGACTTCAAATATCACGGCATTAGAATTCGAACGGAGGACTTTTACCTACTAGAATAAAATGAACTTTTAACTAGATAATTGAACTAAACATTACTTAGGCAGTGATTTAGGCAATGAACATTGATAGACAATTTTCATTCATAATAGCCAGTCGTTTATCTTCAGTGATAGGTCCGAAGCATATAATTTAAATCCCCCCAACACCTGGGAAAGTTTTCTTCTCTAGGCTCGGTTAGGAAGTGACTGATATTGTGCAATAAAACACTCTCTCGTGCCAAGTCGTGCATTTGTGATTTAAAATTCTATCAAATTATTGACATGAAACTCCCGAGTAATAATTACGTGCAGCGATAATATTTCACTGTAGCGCGCGGCGCTTGTGTAGAATCTTTGACTCAAATAACAAGCCCACTGTTACGATTTATTAGATACTTGAAATTACGACCAGCTTGTAGGGAATTTGTTGTGGATGTGACTTATTGGTTTTATCATTAATATTTCATCATTAATCAGTTAAACATCGATTACGAACGATTAATTACGATTCTTGGTGAAGTAAATATTTCACGCACAATCGACATTTCGGTTCAGCACTGTTTTTTGTGTAACGTCGTCTTCGTAACTTGATGACGATCTCAACACTCTACCGACTGTCGCCGAGATTTAGCTGAGGCCAAGTACAAATCATACTAAATCATCAAGAAGAAGAGGCGTTATAATTCATTATGCACGACAGCCCACGGTACCGGTACCAATATGTTCCGAAAAGCCGCGACGCACATGCTATTTCTCAGGCGATCATGTCTCTGTTGTTATCGATAAGCCACAACGGGTCAGGTAATTTGGGTAGCGATCTTTCGTATACCTATTGGAAGGATGGGCATACTGTAGCTGCCCTACAGTCAAAGGTCAGAATTTAAACATTAAGCACTTCTCCAGCCTAGGCAAACTGAGCAAATCGGTTCATGTTTTTGCATTAGGTGCAGCCTAGGCTCGACCTTACATGGTTTACAAAAGCACCATTTGTTCATGGACGGTTTCTGATAAAACCCCGAAAAACCATTACTTTCGAGTACTCAGAACACCACTCCTATAATTTCTATTCGTGGCAAATCGTCGGAATTTTTCTGTAGGGTATATTCTTAAGATGATGATGTCGGGAACTTCGAAAATTTTTGAGATCATTATCCGTTACCGAGGTCCAAATTTACCGTATTTATACAGAAAACCGTAAAAAAAATGTTTTAGCCATATTTGAACCGTAGCTCGTAATTATCTAAATAACTAACCATAGAAAACGTCTCAAATTTTAACCGTATACTCTGCACACCTACCTAGAAACACCACTTTCCCGTTTTCGAAAATCTTCATACATCTGAAAAACGAAGACTTTTGGATACCAACAGTAGCAGTTGTGGAGATGGACATTTCCATAATTTTTATTCATACCAATGGTCTAAAGTTTTAACATACACTGAAGCGCCAAAGAAATTGGTAGAGTCATGCGTATTCAAACACAGAGATACGTAAACAGACAGAATACGGCGCTGCGGTCGGCAGCGCCTACATAAGGCAACAATTGTCTGGCGCTGTTGTTAGATCGGTTACTGCTGCTACAATGGCAGGTTATCTAGATTTAAGTGAGTATGACCGTCGTGTTACAGCGATGGAACACAGCATCTCCGAGGTAGCGATGCAGTGGGGATTTTCCCGTATGACGAGTGCACCGTGACTATCAGGGATCCTGTAAAACATCAAATCTCCGGAAAAAGATCCTGCATGAACGGGATCAACGATGACTGAATAGAATCGTTCAATGTTCAGCAAATTCATGCAGATTTCAATGCTGGGACATCAACAAATGTCAGCGTGCAGACCATTCAACGAAACATTCGGCTTTTGGAGCTTAAGGCCCACTCGTGTATCCTTGATGACTGCACGACACACCGACATTGGACTGTTGATGACTGTAAACATGTTGCCTGGTCGGACGAATCTCGTTTTGAAATTGTATCGAGCGGATGAACGTGTATGGGTATGGAGACAACCTGACGAATCCATGGACCTTGCATGTCAGCAGGGAACTGTTTAAGCTGGTGGAGGCTCTGTAATGGTGTGGAGCGTGTGCAGTTGAAGTGATAAGGGACCCCTGATACGTCTAGATACGACACTGACAGGTGACACGTACATAAGTATCCTGTCTGATCACCTGCATCCATTCATGTCCATCGTGCATTCCGACGGACTTGGGCAACTACAGCAGGACAATGCGACATCCCCACACGTCCAGCATTGCTACAGAGTGGCTCCAGGAACACTGTTCTGAGTTTAAACACTTCCGCTGGCCATCAAACTCCCCATACTTGAACATTATTGAGCATATCTGGGATGCCTTGCAAAGTGCTGTTCAGAACAGATCTCCACCCCCTCGTACTCTTACCTATTTATGGACATCCCTGCAGGGTTCATGGTGTCAGTTCCCTCCAGCACTACGTCAGACATTAGTCGAGTCCATGCCACGTCATGGTGCGGCACTTCTGCATGCTCACGGGGTCCCTACACGATATTAGGCAGGTGTACCAGTTTCTTTGGCTCTTCAGTGTATGTTCCTAAGACGATGTTCTCGGCGAACACTGTAAATTTTTCGATACCATTATCCACTGGCGAGATCCAGAGGTTCAAAGTTACCGTACGTATGTACATAAAATATTCACGTGATATCCGGTCTGAGGCGTAAATGTAGTTTCAGTTGACGTAGTGAACACGTGTCAAGGGTTCTGAGGTCATCCAAAAGGTTCTGAGGTCACCAAACTGTATTTTTAGTCGCCATTTTACCACAAATAAAATTTTATAACTCCCTGTCTCTGTATATACAAACTGTCTTCACCTGAAAATTATTTGACGGTGCCACCTGTCGGCGTAAGCACAATACAAGCAATTGTTATGTAATACGACTTCCTTTGTACCACTTTTTTTTTGGCAAACTGTAGCCTAAAAAATGTTGTGCCTTTTTATATAATGTAATCCAAACTGAACTTGCGTTTACTGGGAGATGATTTTTTGTTAACCTTACGTTATGTCTACTTATTTCTTGTTTATTTTATTGAAAGACAGCAGACTGTAAGGAGACAGTGACAAGGGAGAAAAAAAGAATGGGACAAAACAGTGGCAGTGGGTCAGAGAGACAGTGAAAGTGGCTGAGGAGAAGACAGTGGTAAAGAAGGGTGAGAGAAAGGGAGAAAGACAGTGATTGTGGGTGAGACAGACAGGAGGAAGTGCTAATGGGAGAAAACGAGACAGTGGGAGAGAAAAACATGGCCATCATGAAGAGATATAGGTCGCAAGAATGACAAACAATAGACAGAACGAGTGATCCTGGAAGTGCGGGAGCGTTTCGCTAGTCTTGTGGTCCAGAACACACTGAGTCTAGGTTGTATAGAAAAAGATCCGATGACATTTATAGTGTGGGTGTGAAGCTGACAGGAGGCCAAGTTTTGAACTGTTCTGCGCATCCTCATCTACGTACCTTCAGAAGCCAGAGAGATTCAGTCTTCCTCGTGATGAAGCCATCATGGAGCTTTCACGAGCTCCACTAGACCTATAGATGCCCACTGAATGTTCCCCAGAGCATTGCCAGCTTGTCTCCATCCCACAGGATAGGTGTCAAGAGCTGTGCCCCTGGAAGATGTCGTATTCGCGCTCTCCCATCAGCACAATGAAGATGGTATCAAAATTCATCGGACCATGCAGTGCTCTGCCACTGTGCAAGTGTCTACTACCAATGGTCACGTGTCCATTTAACTCATAGCTGCTGACGTTGTGGTGTTAACTTTGGCACATGCATGGGTCGTCAGCTGCGGGGGCCCATTGTTAGGAGTGTTTGGTGCACAATGTGTTCAGACACACTTTTCCTCTGTCCAGCATTAAAGTTTGAAGCTAGTTCCGCCACAATTCGTCGCCTGTCCCATTTTACCAGTCTTCCCAGCCTACAATGTCTGACATCTGTAATGAGAGATGGCTACCCAGCCCCACAACATCTGGATATGGTTTCACACTTTTTTTCGCCATGTGTTGGAGACACTGACCACACCACTCCTCGTACGCCCAACAAGTCACGCTGTTTTCAAAATCCTTGTGATGTGCCTCTGGGCCATCACAATCTGCCCTTGGGCAAACTCACATACACTGTACACCTACTGCATTATATGGAGGATATTAGTGTTTAACGTCCTGTCAACAAGTAGGTCATCAAGACGGAGCATAAGCTCGGATAAAAAAGGATGAAGAAGGAAACTGGCTGTACGCTTTCAAAGGAACCATCTCGACATTTGCCTCAAACAATTTAGGGAAATCACAGAAAACCTAAGTCATGATGGCCAGATGTAGGGTCTCAAGAGTCCCCATTCTACACACAATATCATGCTCACTGAAGTAGTAGGCTAAAGCCAGTTCTGAGGCATTTTTTTATGTGGGTTGGATATACTCAGGGGCTAACTTGATTGATTTATGACCACTTCCTCCTCCTCCTCTTACCCTATTTTTCTGTTAATTGATTTATGACACCCTGGGGGTTGGTTTGTGACCCCCTGTGTCCTTCAGAGAACCCCTCTCCCCCTCCCCCTCAACCCCCCCCCCCCCCCACCCTCTGGGAAAATCCCTCGCCAATACGAGCACACTTTTGATATAAATCAATTGACTAATTAAATCGACATATTAATTAACCCCTATCTCTCTGGGAAATCCCCCAGCCTTCCCCTACCACCCCAATTTGGAAATTGGTGGGAAAAGGACTCAGTCTGTGCTGGAGAAAAGGAATCAAACGACCAGAAAATCTGTTACATAGCAAAAAATACACTGTTTATTTTTATTTATAAAGTTTAGTTCACATGTGTTGGATCCCTCTTTCATTTGGTGGTAAAAACTCATCATTCTTTGCTGTTTTGGAAGATGCAGCACTTGTAAAATACATCAAAAAGAAGTAATTAAATTTGAGAACACTAACACACTCCTCCACATGCTGCCTGTAACCCAATTTGTCATGAACATAAAACTTGTTTGACTCATACACAATAGCGTGTTCTGTGTTTGACTAAGAGCACTATCTACCTGCAATCATTAACAGCAAACATCTCCATACAACAGCTGGCAGAGGACTTCCAACAAATTTGTGGTGAATCGTGTCCTATTTGGGAAGGTCCGAGGCCGTCTGCGATAAGACTATAGGAATCAACTAGGAATGGTGATGCTCCTCTAGATGAATGAAGATATATTTCAAGTACTCTGTTTCTCTGCCACATCTTGGATATAAATCGAGTCTTCAGTTTCATAGGACATAAATCAAGTATTCAGTTTCATAACTGCAGTGATTCTAAGTCAGTGACAGGGGATTGTAGGTACTGCACTCATTGTTTATATATTTGCCTGACAAATGTTATAAGTGTGGGAAAGTGTGTGTTCTGTTCACAGAGTTAGTGCAGCATGGTGTGTAATTTTACATATCAAACACTGCTCTTATGCATTTCTGTGTATGTCCTATGATCATTTCTCTCTTCCCAGCAACTTCATGGTATGGAATCCAAACACTGCAACAGTTCTACAGAATTGGTAGCACAAGTTTCAAACTCCTTCCATCTGGAGCTCCATCATGTATAACTCAAACGTTTCTTCTTCTTCTTCTTCTTCCTCTTCTTAGTCGTCTCTTACATCACCACAACGCTCGGCTAGCTAGTATCTATTATACACCAAACTCCTCGACATGCAAGTATCTAGACAAATCGTGTGTATTTGGATGGGTGATGTGAGTAAGATTGGTATGGAACAGTCTCCACAGATTGGTAGTTACACTATTGGAATGAGAAAAGTAGTCTGCATCACTAGTGTCAGTCAGTACAAATTTGCAACAGTTGCTATACTCTTTGTGAAAGCAAAATATCGAATTGTAGTAGTTATGCGTAGCTCAGCTAATTGAGATGTCAAATGTAGGGGGTATAGTACCCTCCTACTTCTGATCAGTTTCAAATCAAATTGAAGACAGCGTTTTGGAGGTGGGGGGGGGGGGGGGGTGTTAAAGGCTGAGGAAAAGTTAATAGAGGCATACAGAGAGGCCACATATAGTTTCACTCAGGGTCCTTAGCCTTAAGGTTCAACAAAGGAGTAGCTCATTTCGAAATAGAGGGCTGAGTGCTAGAGCTTCGAATCTCTCATGCCACATAGAGGGCATGGAAAATTGCAAAACAGTCTTACTGAATTTATAAAGTGTTTTGGCTAAGGAATGTATTTTTGCACCTCCTCTCTGCCGATATTTGTGTCATGTGATGTAGACTGTGTAACATATGTTATGTTATGTTTATCATCCCCAAAAAGTAATGGAAGGGATGATTTAGCAATGATATAGAAATTGAGAACAATGCTGCAGTGTCATTGGTGGTTTGGACCTCAAGTAATTGAGTAAAATGCATTAAAATTACAGACACCTAGTAAAATTACGAAAATTGATGGAAAACACATAGAACTGATGAAAATACAACAATTACGTGGCCACATGAGGGTACTTGCATGCTCGCCTGGATGTCTGCAAATCATTCCATTCCTCCACCTGTAGGATGGACAGCTGTTGTTGCATACTACCCGTGCTCTGTGGTCCTGCAGAATACCCCCTTGTTCCACAGATGGTTATGAACTGTAAGTCATAAAAATGAAAGATGCAGTGTCCAAAGATCTGGAGATCACCTGAGACACCAAAACAGCGATCATTTACCTGGATGCAATAAGCACCACCAATATGAGGAATCAATGCTCAGGGTATCTTTGAAAAACAGATTATTGAAACATCTGCTAACCCATCACTGTGGAAGATGAGCTTCGTGCAGCTGTTTGGATAAGCTCCACAATGCCACAAACTTATTTAGTTTCCATATGTTGTGATGTCCTCCATACTTTTTTCAATAAGAAACACCACCTCTGTCTTTTATTCCAACTGTCCTTTGTGTTGCAGGAGCAGCATAATTTATGTCATGTGATGTCCAGCTTTCAGTGAAAGCCAATTAATGTTGGTTTAGCACCTGACATCTGGCACCTGACACGTGACACAGACCTCAAAGTCGTGGTGGAAAAACAAAATGTATGGTAGTGCACAAAGCTGTAGTCACACACTAAATGGGTGTGTTGTGAAAGAACAACACAGGAACCCTCTCTTGTGATTGATAGTCTGTGCGATATGGTCCTCCCACAGTACAGAGAATGTTTGCTTGACAGATACGAATGCACCCTGAGAGATACTGATCTCCTTCAGACTGAGCTACCTGTACGTAGTTTGGAAACGTACCGCAAAGCAGTAGCAAAATCCTCATCCTTCTTCCAGTTTTCATATGATGTGAAGTCGTAGTAATTTTCCCAATAAGAAACACTACTGTACTGCTTGTACTGTCTTTTCTACTACCTTGTGTTGCAGGAGAAAGCTGGCCTTACACACTGTATACAGTTTGCACAGCTACAACAAAATGTTCTCACTTTCACCGAGTGGTCAAACACGGTCCTTTCGTGTTAACTCAGCTCATTGTGTTTCTTCACAGGATGCAGAAGGTGGTAGATATAGTGCTCTCTAACTTCCTCTCAGTTCCAGCTTAAACTGAAACTATCACGTGGACAAAGCTGCATGGAGAGTGCGGCAGAGATTGAGGAACAGTAGCAAGATGCAGAGAGACTGTCTAAAAACCACACTGGAGTTTTACTGTAGAAGATAGGTTCACTGTAGAAGATAGGTTCTCACTTAGAGTTATGAGAGTGCCATGAATATGATTCACTAGTGGCTGTAATCATTAAAAGACATCTCCACAGGATCCAGTGCAAGTATGTGGCTCAATAGAGAGACTTGATTCCAAATCGCTTTCTACCAGAAAGCATAACACTGTAGATCTGAAAAGCCAGTGTACTGATCATAGGATTTTGTACATTTCTTATGACTTCAATCTAGCGTTATATTTTTTAAGTGATTCCTCACATAGCATACCATCTACTGTATGTGATCATTCTCAATCAACCATCAGCCTCCCCCACCTATAACCCAGTAGATATATCACAGAACCTCTGTTACACTGACTACAAGGCACTGAGATAGAATGCATTCCAAATATTGTTCGTTGGCATGAGAAATCTAGCAGCAGCGTGAGTGAGTTGCAAACACCATGATCCTTAGCTGAATCACTTCTTAAACTCGGTGAGAAGGGTGATTTTATTACGAGCTTACACCACTGGCGATTTGCATCTGCACTTTCAGTCTGTTAATACACACCCCAGCGACCACCAGTGTCACTGTATTTGTGTCATTCAGAGCCAATAGCATATCTCGATGTATTAAGCAAACATAATTTTTAACATGGTTGCAGTTAGTGGCCCTTGTCTATTCCTGTAGAACCAACAACTCTTTTTATACAGGGTGACAGTAACATAGTCATTGTGATTATGTTTTTAGTAGCTGGTCGCTTATAAGACGATTAGGTCTCTCTTCCTAGGACACACTGGTACCACTCACAAGAAAAATAAATGAAGACGTCCATATATTCCGGAATTTTCTCGCAGTATTGTTTGGTGCTACCAGCATTCAGTTATTGGTGAAGTATTATACTTAGTATGGGCTGTGTGATAGATTTGCTGTGATAAGCAAGCTCATAAAGTGTGTAAAGTTACTGTGGTCAGTATTCTGACACGTGCACAGAAAATGACTATGTCTGATCGTAAGACAGGTACGGATTCGATGTGGAAAACTGCGATTTCAGTGCATCGAGAGCCATAAGGGGGATGAAAGATTTTATGTGGAAAGTTATGTCCAGTGATAAGGAGGATATAGACATCGATATTTCGAGAGCCACAGCCATCAGGAGGAGCTATTTCCAGTACTTCACTCATTGTCGAATATCATCAGCTTAGGAACGCAATAGTAATCTTTAATTGTAATTACAGAAATAAATAGGTGGCTGATTTTCTAGGACAACACCATCTGACACGAGGAGTGCACGGTGGAGGTAGCAGGTAGCTGGGACGAATTGACATTTCCAGCTTAAGGCTGTTGCAAGTGGTGAGTACAGAGAAACGTTCTGGTTGAGCAGTGAGTCAACTCTTGCATGCAGCAGTGGGGACAAGTCCTGTGACGGCCTTCGCAGCACCCTGTGGATAGTTGAACAGTGGTCTAGCCGGTATGCTGGTAGAGTGGCGACAGATGAGGATGGGTGTTGCGAGTATTTCCAGTTTTTATGTGGATATTTGAGAAGATTCAGTAACAAGTTCTGTCACTGTATGTATTGACGACATCTGAATTCCCGCCACTCTGATCACCCTGGATGCCCTCCACGACCGGGCGGCAGTTCTCTCTGGTGGGCCGAGTCTGAGACGCACATCCACAGTGGCAACTAGCAATGTGCGACATCTGGCCTGGGGTGCCGTGTGTGGAGATTGGGACTCGAGTGCACGAGATGTACAAGTGTTTCAGTGATCTCCTACTTGTAGCCATGACAACTACTACTACTACAAATTGGATCACGGTTTAAGTGTGTCGTGTTTAGTGCTTCACAGAACATGACAGTGGACTCTTGTCTTGCAGTGGTATTTGTTGCTGTCTCTAGCCTATCAGGCAGTAGGGTCTTCCTCCTCCTTCTGAATGGAGAGGAGAGAACCTATTTCGAAATTCTATAGTGCTTTAAAAACCCAGTCACAACATCAAATTCCCAATTGATCAGTTTATTGTTTCTGAAAGTGGTATTGCAAGCACGCATCTGCCCAGCCCCTGGCACAAATTGTTTAAGGACATAACACACAACTGAGTTGAAATTTGAAATTTTCAGCTACCTCCAACATAATGGAATTCCTACCAAATGACCTAACTGTGTCAGCATCCGTGAGCAAGAGGCGAGGGAAAAAAATTCAGAAGGGAAAGAGTAGGGTTTGTAAACCGGTGAGCTGCAGGATTGAATCCTGGTAATATACCAGTCCCGGTATCCATCAATAAGATGCACAAAGAAACTGCCTGCACACAAAGGGTATTGATTTAATGAATTAGTCAATCAATCTGATAAAGTGAGGGAATATATTTCCAAGGCATTCACAGCTGGGGATTTACCAAGTTTCTACTACTTTGTTCAGGACAAAGGATGGGCTAGTGTGGCACACGACAGACACTCGCTGGGCGAGAAGTAACCAGAGAGAGCAGAGATGGTTTACCACACGTCAAATATAAAAATGACACTTACTTCTGCCCTGGGGTCATTGGATGGTTTACCAGGTATCAAATAACAAAATGACACTGACTTCTGCTATTGGGTTGTTGGACTGTCCAGGTGGCAATACTCGAGGCACTCCCTTAGCTCCCATCAATGTCAATTGGGGATACTGGGATCACTCGCTAGCTGTCTGTGGGCCTGGGCACAAGGCTTCGAGACACAGTGGTAGACATGTTGTTGTGATGGTCCAAGCAATGCGTGGTAAGGGAGTTATTTTTTCCTAGCACTGTGCACTTACTCGGAGCTGTTCGTGGGTGCATGTCTTACAGAGACCTTTTGCCGCATATGTGTTAGGCTACTATTTTTTTGCGATATGTTATTCCCACTGCCAAACTGTAGCACTGTAATCAGAGCAGGACATCATGTGTGATGTTTCTGGAAGTGGAAAGCTAGTGCTTCCTACCACCTCTTACCTGTTAGCACAGTCACACAAAGGGTTGTCATTACCTGACACTTTTTTCAGGGATTAGCTCAATTTACAGCACACCTCTCTCCTGACCTGCACGCACGGTAATACTCGAGGTAGCTAGCGGTGTGGTAACTGACAGCATTTGCAGGCCCTGTGCGTTTGGGAATACAGGAAGCAGCTGGCACGTCTGCCCTGCGGTCGGCGCGAAGATGCAATCAGAAGATTAAGAGCAGTGAATTATGTTGACATTGACTTTGTGACAGTATTCCTTGCGTGATCAGAAAAAAAGTGATCTATTTAATTACTTCTTTCTGATGTATCTTACAAGTCCTGCATCTACTGAAACAGGAAAGAACAATGAGCTTTCCCCACCAAATAAAAGAGAGATCCAACCCATGTCAACTGGATTTTATAAATAAACAGTATATCCTTTGCTTTGTAATTGAATATCCTGTCATGAGATCCTTCCTCTCCAGCACAGACTGAGTCCTTTTCCCACCAATTTCTGGTCAGAGGTGGGAGGGGAGGGCTGTGGGATTTCCCAGAAGGGGAGGCATGCGTGTATCAGCGAGGGAGCTTCCCAGAGGGGTGGGGGAGAAGGAAGGGGAGGGGGAGGGATGAAGGATTTCTCAGATGGATAGATTATATCCACAGGGTCATAAATCAAGCCCCAGGGAGTCGTAAATCAATTAACAGGACAAAAAGTTAAGGGAGGGAGAGGGGACTCATAAATCAGTCAACTTTGTCCTTGAACGTAAGCAACTCGCACTAACAAATGCCCCAGAACTGGTTTTGCCCTACTAATCACTGATACTACATCTGATTATGTGTATCTGACCAGCAGTCATTCCTTATTGCGTGGACGGGTTTATAGCATTAGTAGGTTGATGGTCATAATGTCCCTGTTGATCAGTGTATATAGACAGTGGCAGTGAGAGGGAGATGCTGAATATGAAGGCTTCACTACAAAGAGACAATGGGTAAAAAAAATTTAGAACTTTCAGTGTTAAAAGAGTGTGATTATGTGCGCATGCACAAGTTTTGGTGAGGAATGTGGAATAACGATTGAGGCAGCTGGCTCCCCACTTTCCTGCCAGTCTTTTAAAGAGGAGCATATTTGCCATTTTTGCACTCCAACAGGAGCATTTTTCTGCTGGTTCTCTACATTAATAAACATCCATCCCAAATCCCAGGGCATGGTTACAAGGTCTGTTTCCAGGTAGCATACCCAATGGGTTCCAGGGCAACAAGAATTTGATTATCTATGCATGAGAGCACTCAGCAGCTTCCAACAAATCTCACACATAATATCAAACCTTTTCGAAGCTTTTTATTGCTGTCACCCCACCCCCTGCCCCCACACCCACCCCCACAAAATGATGACTATACTTCTGCTGTTCATGCAGTTTTTTACTATTTTATTTTATTTTATTTTATTTATTAGTCCCAACATCTGGGTTGGTCGGGCTGTTTGCCAGCGTCTCGATTGCTCTTTTCACACACTTAGGTAATACATAGTTTTTCTTTTAGTTTATTAATATTTAAAACTTTTTGTTTCTCACATATGCACCAAGGTGACCAGAATCATGAGATACCTTCTAATATTGAGTCAGACTTCCTTTTGGCCAGTGTAGAGAAGAAGCTTGATGTGGCATTAACTCAACAAGTCATTGGAAGTCAGTTCCAGAAATTTTGAACCAGCTTGACTCTCTAGTAATTGTGAAAGTGTTGCCGGAACACGATTTTGTGAACAAACTGACGTCTTGATTATGTCCCTTAAGTGTTAAGATGGGATTCATGTTGGTCAATCTGAATAGCCAAATCATTCACTCAAATAGTCTGGAATGTTCTTCAAACCAACTGTAAACAGTTGTGACCCAGTGACAAGGCACACTGCAATCCACAAAAATTCCACTATCATTTGGAAACATGAAGTCAATGAATGGCTGCAGATGGTTTCCAAGTAACCAAACATAATCATTTCCAGTCAAACAACAGTTGAGTTGGACCAGAGGATCCAGTTCATTTCATGAAAACACAGCCCACACCATCATGGAGCCATTGTGCTGTTAGCAAAGGCACTCACCTCAGTCATCTGCTACCATAGTTGATTAGCACCAAATTTCGCTGCCCTGTCCTAATGGATATGCTTGTCATACGTCCCACAGTCATGTCTGTGGTTATTTCACAAAGTGTTGCTTGTCTGCTGGGACAACTCCACAGAGTTCAATCATGGGTCCCCTTCTGTTCTTAACTCAAACAAGAAACTAAACTGACACTTTTTTCTGATAATACAGGAATCATCATTAATCCAGTAAAAGAAACGCCAATAGAAAATGATACAAAAAATGTCTTTGGAAAAGTTATTGATTGGTTTTCTGTGAATGGGCTTGCTCTGAACTTTGAAAAAACACAGTACATCCAATTTTCTACTGCAAGGGGTACACAGGTCCTTCAATAAATATAACACCTCAACAGAAGTCAGTAGCCGGGGTAGAGCACACTAAGTTTTTGGGTGTACACATAGATGAGAATCTTAATTGGAAAATTCATATTTTGGGTCTCCTAAAGCAACTAGATTCAGCAGCTTTTGCACTCAGAATAATTGTTAATTTTGAGGATATAGAAATTAGCAAGCTAACATACTTTGCATACTATCACTCTCTGATGTCATATGGAATAATATTTTGGAGTAACTCAACACTTAGGCAAAAAGTATTCACTGCTCAAAAGAAAGTGGTTAGAATAATGGATGGAGCACATCATCACACATCTTGTAGGCATCTGCTTAAAAGGTTAGGAATTCTTACAACAGCCTCACAGTACATTTACTCAACAATGAAATTTGTTCTCAACAACATGGACCAGTTAAAAACAACAGTGACATTCATGATTATAATACCAGAAGAAAGGAAGACTTTCACTGTCCTCTACTTTTAACCCATCTTTGGCACAAAAAGAGGTAAAAATATGCTGCTGTAAGACTTTTTGATAAATTATCAGATGAAAAAAAAAGTCTGACAGACAGCATTAATAGTTTCAAAAATAAACTGAAATCATATCTCCTTGGCAACTTCTTCTATACCATGGATGAATTCTTTGATAGGAATAAATAAATCGATAGGTTCACATTTTGTGCTATTTAAGGGAATGGGGTAGGTAATAAAAATATTAAGATTTTAAAAAAATTAAAAAAGTGCATGTCTTATGCACTTGACACATTCCACATCATAACAGTTTCCATGAGATTGATCAATGGAACACATAACTAACTAACTATCTCTTTGCAAACAGTGATGCTCTCAGTCATTAAGTGAAGGCTGTCAGCCACTGTGTTGTCCCTGGTGAGAGGTAATGCCAGAAATTTGGTATTTTCGGCACACTCTTGACACTGTAGGCCTCAAATACTGAATTTCCTAACCACTTGTGAAATGGAATGTCTCATGTCAACTATCATTCAGTGTTCAAGTCTGTTAATTCATGTCATGCAGCCACAATCACATCGGAAACATGAATCACCAGAGTACGAACGACAGCTCCGCCAGTGCACTGCCTTTTATGCCTTGTACATGCAACACTGCCACCATCCATGTATGTGCATATTGCTGTCCCCTGACTTTTGTCATCTCAGTGTATACTTGTATTATTCATGCATTTAAAAATTTCATGCTCCCTTTGTGTTGCATTCACATTTGGATTATTTTTGAACATGTAAAATGCTCAAAGTTAACTTAAAACTATTCTCTGAACATTTATAATTCTTCTTAAAACTAATAATCTTACAGTTACATTTGTTATTCTGATACGTTATATGTTTTTGTCTTGTTGTCCTATGTTTTACAGGTTATTTGTGTGGTGTCACGTTTTGCATTTGCAATATTTTGTTCTGGAATAGAGGTGACTTGATGCATTAATTTATTCTTATTGTCTTATTGTAGATTACATTTGTACTGCGCAGTGGTTGCAGGTTCACTGGATTTATGATAGTCTTATTCTATACATGGTTTGTGTCTTTAAGCTATCGCTGGTTCACGGGGTGGTAGAGGTTCTGTTCATATAGTAAAAGAGCAGTTTCTAGCCATGACATTTTAATTTATTACTTCCTTACTATAAACTCTATTCACAGTCTGCATTGTCCACATTTATCACTGAATGTATCTGCAAAATTATATCATTGTATGACATGAAGTTCAGAAGATATGAAGTCATAAACACTTACAGACATGAAAAAATGTTTGCTTGAAATGGTGTGGACACAAATTTCGTCATGCATGACATTTTAATTTATTACTTGTTTGTTACTAACTATATTGATAACACACTTCACAGACAGTATCTGAATGTATCACTGGATGTACCTATACAGCTATATCATTGTTCAGGAGATATGACATCATGAACATTTACATGCGTGAAAATCTAGATTTTGTTTAAAATGCAGTGCAAATTACCTAGTTTATGTTCCGCCATCCATCCACTGTTTCACAATGAGAGCATTTAGCAACTCCTAATGAACTTCAAGCAGTATTTCAAACCTTTCCTACACTATTTCTCATTTAAAGCTTGAAGCTAATATTTAACACATTAACTCATTTGTAGTCATACCTTTGAAGTTGATTCATACACGGGACCTCAATTCTTTAAAGAATAAGAGGGTTTTCTGATTTACTCCTAATATGGAATTGCACATAGAAATTATAATTACATAAATAATGAAAATAGTAATAGTTAGACCTGTGAAAAACAGTCTGTATGCTGTTATGTGCATCTTACAACACATATTGGATGTTCTCCAATCTGACTGGAAAAATTTCTTAAATTCTTTCATGTACTGTGTACAGCTACATGTACACCACTACTTCTTCTTCATATATATGAATTATTTATTAGTTTCCAGATTTGTCTTCTTGAGAAGAAACACAGGCTTTATTGCATTAAGACTTCTTGCATGAAACTTGTGGTAATGCAGTTGCTGACTTGTGCTTTGCTTAGACAACCAGTGATTATGTATAATAGAGTGCTCGCCTCAATATACTTGACCATCCGATTTTTCATCATCAAATTATTTGAGCTGTAATGTATTATATGGCTCCTTTGAATTATTTGAAGTAAAATATTTTTCTTCCACATTTCATTAGCGTCTTCTTGTCGAGCAACTTTCAAATGAGATATCCCACATCACCTTCTGTTCTACTCACAATATAAAAAAAATACTTCTTTTAATATAAAAATTAAATTTATAAAACGTTCATGACACATCATGAAGTGATTTTCTCTTGCTATAAACCATAAAAATGCAATACTCTGTTAATTTCAAATCACCTTCACTTCATTTACAGCTCCAAAGAATACATCATAACTGGCACATATTCAAAAGCTTCAAGTAAAGTAATAACATACAGGAACTGGGCAAAAATATGGAAGAAATGCATGCTCGAACATAAATGAGGAAGCTACCCAAACCTACATGTTGCGCTATCATATTTGATCACGAGCAAAGCCTCTGTAATGTCTGAGCCGTGGTAAAAGTCGCTGCTTTGAAGAGCGCTCCGCAGCACGTAGTGTGAAGCAGTCACCCTCAGTTTCTGGCGGTGGCACCGCTGTGGCAATCACAGCTTTGGTGTCTCCTTCTGGTGGAAAGGGGAAAGGTTGCCTCTTCATGTGCATTTAAGGGCCGCTATGAGCTCGCCAGTCGGTCAGTCTGGGTCAGCCTCTCGTCCCCAGCTTGCTAGTCTGTCTCTCGTCCGCATCTGTTAGGCAGTTAGTGTCTGTTTGTCGTTCGGAGTCCTAGTATGTCTGTCGTTAGGATCAACCTTTAAAGCCGGCAAAATGAGAGTCTTTCCACTCCGCCAGTAAGAGAACTCAGCGAGTGGTCCCCGATCGGGGCTTAGTTCCTGCATCTGAGTCTGCGTGTTAGGCCGCCAGTCTGCTCGAGTTTGCTCAGGCAATGGTCATTGGCGGTTGGATTGATCGGTTGGTCGATCGCGCACTGAGACACAAGATGACTTGTCCGTCTTGAGCATTGGCGCATGTGAGGTCGCCATGTGAGTCCAGTGGGCTGCGGCGTATAGCAAGGGGTAGTGACTTTGTGGTCGACACGAGAGCAACAGGAGTCAACCCACGACATCAGTCTGGCCGGTGTGAGCTGCGACGCCGTGAGACGGGAGATCGGCGCGCCTTCCTGCGTCCGTTGAAGAGGCTGGCAGCAAACGATTTGGGAGAGCAATTTGGGGGTGCTGTGCCAGGTCTTCTCGAGAAATTGCAGTTTATTAGAAGATAAAGTGATTGATGATATGTTGTTTGATTTGCTCTTGTTAAATTCTACTTGTTTTCTTGGTGAGGTCACCTCAGGTTTTGCTTTGGGGTCATCCCGCCATTCTTCTCCTATCAATCTACTGTACATTAGTAGCTGCCTCTGTCATGTTTGTTGGATTTGGTGTATTAACAAAGTTATTGCTTGGAGTGTAATGGCCTAATACCTGAAATATGTTTTGATCTTTGGAAACTTTGATATTATTGCCTATGATCTTAAGAGGCGGTATCTGTGTACTGTAGAGCATCTTAACTATTGTTTGGCCAACCTTGTAGAATTTTATATAAGATTTCATTTCATGGGCTTTTATTTAAATGATCATTTTATTATATAAAGTTGCCACCCTTTCACCGTAAGACTTTTCTTAGAAGTTAAAATCAAGTTGTACCTTTGGTGGCAAGGTTAATACTTAATTGTTAGTATTTTGTACTACTTCCATCTCTCCTACAGGGGGAGGGGGAGGGGGGTGCATAGTTTGTGTGCTTGAATAAATTGTTAAAACTCTTAGTTTAATGTTATCTGTTGTGTTGCAGATTTGCACCAGTGTAGTCTTTCAGAGGCTGTTGTGAGCGGTCATAACTACAGCCATCTCAAAAGGGAATGGCAAGGTTCTCTGCCCGAAAGCTCATTCAGCCAAAACTTGTTTCTTTCTGCCTCTGAATAAATTGTAACCTTGATATTTAGAGGGTGCTTTCTGATTATAATTTTAAATGTTTCTTTAAAAAAATGCTTTATGCACTATTAAAGTGCATAAAATTCCCATTTGTTAAAAGGAATTTGGTTATGATTTCATCAGTTACTCCCTGGCAACTACTTCCATGCTTACATAGTGCGATTAAATGTGTTAATGTTCTTGATGAATAGCTAGTAAATAAAATAAATTCTTAAGAATATTCTTTGAAAATAAATCATGGTTCAATGTCCTCAATACTTTGCAAGTGTCAGCCATGATCAGAATAGTTTTCTGTGTAGTTATGAGTGCATTATGTTGAAGCAAAGGGGACGCCCATTGGTTATGTGAGGTGTTTTCTTTGAAATTTGCACCCTCCTTGGTGAGATGTCGTGGATCCCCCCTCCTCTCTGCAACATATTGTGTTTACCCCATCGTCAGATAAAAATGTGTCAAATTGAAAAAAAAAAAATTTGTTTTAAACTTCATTAAACGTTTTAATAACACCATGTTTTATTTATAAACTATATTAAACAGTGTTTTTAACACATAAATAAAAACACTTTATTTTAAACATTTCAAAAGCTCTTTGAAAATAGTATTAACCATTTTCATACATTACTAAAAAATTGATATTTTATGGGCATATTATATGCATTAAATTCCCTCGAATCACCATGTACTTTGCAGGTGAAAACCAATATTGTTTGTACCTTGCCTTGAACAGTGTGATTATGTGGCTTTTCAGTCCTTTGATTTATATGATCACTAAGAGAATTCTTGTCAGTGAACTTCAGCTTGGCTTCCTTCCAAAAAAGATTAACTTCTTGCTCATATGTTGCTTTCGAGTTGTTGATGTGCCACTTAACAGACACATCATAAACATTTTGACATAAATTCATGTTTAACACAATAACTTCAGATTTATATGCATTGCAAGATATCAGGCCTGACATGCAGTAATTTCGACCACTGTTGCAAGGAACTCCTGGAATGAGATCTCACACTTGTGCAGCACTTGTTCCAAAATAAACATTCAGTTCAGTTTAGAGAGGCCATAAAGACTAGTGGACAAATGTAGTCTATGCTGGGATTAATTATACACAGTCCAGTCACATTGATGTGACCACCACCTACATTCAGCATCAATATGCAATAACCACTCACAGATGACAGGTGGCAACACTAGCAGCAGATGGTATGTATAGAAAGTAGCGGGACGGGGGCGGGGGGGGGGGGGGGGGGGGGGGGGGGGGGCTGTGGAAAATAGTGGGGTCACCACTGTAATGCAGAAATGGAGCAATTTATCTGACGTCCAAAAGGGTATGATTATTGGCATTCAGGCCAAGGGTGGAAGCATTTTCAAAATTACTGGGTTTCTAGACTGTTTGCTTGCTGCTGTGGTTAATAAAGTATACTGTGTGTCGCAAAAACACACTACCCAAAACCCTAGCCAAACATGATGCACCATGTGCCATAAATGACAGGGGTGAACAACAGGTACGGAGGTGCGTACAGGCAAAAAGATATGCGACTGTTGAGCTTCAGATTGCCCAGCTTAACAAAGGGGCTTGCAACAGTGTCTCTTCAATGACCCTTCAATGAACATTGCTGCATTTGGCTTCCAAAGCAGGTGACTAGTTCACGCACCCAAGCTGACTGTTGTTAATTGGGAATGACAGTTGGATCTTCCGATGAATCACATTTTATGCTCCATCAGACTGTCATGTAATGTCTGAAAGCAAATACCCCCCAACCCGGAGGGAGCATTATGGTCTGGGGAACGTTTTTGTGGCGTTCCGTGGATGATCTCTTCATTCTGGAAGGCACAATGGATCAACACAAGTGTGCACATATTCTTGGGGATCATGTCCACCCCTATGCACTATTTGTTTTCCTTGGTACAATGGCATCTACCAGCAGGACAACACAACACATCACACAGCTCACAGTGTACGTGGGTGGCTCAATGATCACTAGGGTGGATTTACCATATCAAATTTCCCTGGGTTTAAACCAAATTGAAAATCTGTAGGACCACCTAGACTGGGCTGTTCATGCCATGAGTCCTCAACTTAGACCAGCTGGCCAAGGCACTGAAGCCGGCATGGCTCCGCATTCCTCTTGGTACCTTCTAGAACCTTGTTGACTCTCTTTCTGTACATTTCATGTTGCAAAAAGAGGTTATTCAGGCCTCTGACAGGTGGACACAATAATGTGACTGGATAGTGTATAAAACAAAATGTTATCTGATAAAATAACATACACTCTTAGAATTAAAAGCTGATGTGAGTTTTTCGTGCTCACCTTTAAATGAGATTTGGTGAGATTTTGTCGGACCCATCCCCCTCCATTTTGAGCTCATATAATTAATGGACAGCCCCTAATTAATTCAAACATGGGCAACAGTAGGTGCTCATGTGGTGGGTGCTTTAATAACCAAGATAGATGATCATTTTCAATTGAGCTCTTAGCTGTATTACTTACCAGTGCAAATGGCACAAGATCTTTGCAATCATTTCACTACTAAAATGTATGATTTTCAGAATGTAAGCACTGAAATGATGTTTTTTTTAGTTGAAGAAACATGACAATTTTATATTAAAATTTTTGATTGAGCTTAGGTGCAATTAAGCATCATCACTGAAGGCAAAAGCTTACAATTAATGTCAAGTAAGGCCTATCTTTGTTTCTCTCACACATTTTCCCCTGCTAAGAATGTTTAGGTCATTCTACACACTATCAATTTTGTTTGACAATTTTACACAATTGGGAACATATATCTCAGTCATGATTTTAACTTACCATTACAACCATTAGTGCACACATAATCAGTTGTTATGTCTGTAAAAAGGAATTCCAGCAACAAATAGATTGCATACTTATGTGATCACTTTACATGCAACAAAACAACACTCCATTGTTCTGTGAAATTAAGTCTTTATTTCACAAAAAAAACAACTTGCAGCTTATTAAACACTGTACTTTATCACAAATCTAGTCCACTGTCCTCCAAAGTTAATTAGATCTCTGTCTCTGTATTTGCACTCACATTTGTTTCAAAGAGAAAAAATACTTTCAACATTCTCATTACATGGCTATAATACCTACTGATTATCAGGTGACCACAGATGTCTTATATGAACATTTACATTCTGAAATAAAGTGTCATTTAAACACTTCCTCATACCTTCACTAACCATTAAATCAGTGGAATTCTGTGGACATCACTTGTGAAACCATGTGCCCCGCTTTGCTGCCACTTATTGTTCTAGGAATTATAAGCAAGTATCGAATATTAGGCCGACACAATCATACGCTCGTGTAGAATAAAAGTGAACCATAAGTGAATGCAAGCTGACAGAGGAATGCGAAAGGCAGTACTTAACAAAGAGGTAAATCAAATGGTAGGTAAGGCAAACATGAATAACATTGCGACAGATAAAGTTTGTAAAAGTATCATGACGGTAGAATATTAAATGAAAGCAAACTTTTTGAACATGACAGCAGAGTAACCAATGTACAGAAGGCAAATTTCAGTATGTCTGCAGTGTTTAGTGAAAAGATATTAGAAAGATTTGTAATGCTCTATGTTTTTTATTACACTGCATTGGACTGGCAAATGATTTGTAAAGTAAATGTTGGATTTCACCTAATACTGCAAAATTAGGCTGGATAGGCTGAAGGTGTTGGTCCACAAGAGCACAGATTCCCTCAGTGGGTACACAGTAATCAGCCACAATCGGGCATCCTTGGTGGTGGGGTTTATGAAATTTTGGAAGCAAGTGGAAGGTAGATGTGTGGGGTGTGGTAGGGGTAGGGAGAGAGAGAGACTCAGCAGAGGTTCTGGGACAGTTCTGAGAGGAGACTGGAGATCCTGCTGGATTTCTGAAATGGGGTCAATGTGGCAGAGTTTGTAGGAGGACAAATCTGACAGCTGGCAGAGTCCTTTCACCAGGTAAGTCCTGCAATTTAAAATCACACCTGGTTCAGATTCATTCATGACATCTTTGTGATCTGGACCCTATCCACATTCCACGAGAACTTCAAAACCTTCTTCTCCATTCACTTCACTTGGTCCTTCTCAATCCAACAAGCCACCTTCCTTGATATAGATCTCGTCCTCAAAGATGACAGTGTTAGTACCTTTTTCTGTATCAGATCTACCAACCACCAGCAATAACTCCACTTCGACAGCTGCCACCCATTCCATACCAAGAAGTTCCTTCTGCACAGCATAGCCAACCATGGCAGTCCTACTCCAAATACACAAGAGGACTCACTGAGGTATTCACAGACTGAAATTTCCCTTCCAACCACGTACAGAAACAGATCTCCAGTGGCTTTTCTCTCCAGTCACCTACCACCTCCCATATTCCATAGAGAGTGACCTAGTGAAGATAGCATCAGCAACTAAGCATACGAGTGTGGGATTTGTGTCTGTGTCGAGATGCCATGATCGGCCTCATTTGAACTCTTCTGTCGGGAGGGTGAACTTGGAGTTGAAGTAGCTACTTAGGATCGATATAGGGTCCTATTTTGGTTTGCTTCCTGTGGATGCTATCGATAGGTGGGACTACACTAGGCATGACCTTCACCTCAATAGGAAAGGGAAGGGAAAACTGTCTGGGTTGATTGCGGAAAACTTAAGGGGGGATACTGTCACAAGTGGCAAAATACCAGTGGTCACAAGTGTCAGAGGGATGCCATTTTTAGGATAGGGAAGGGGGAAAGAAAATGAGATTTAAGAGAGATTGGCAGACACACTCAGTTTGAGAAAACAGATGAACAGGAGTCAGATTTTAGCATACAGCCTCAATTTAAACAATGTTTAACAGAAAGTAATCAGAAACTGCCAGTTTATCTTCACCAAAGCAGTTATAATCCCATTAGTATGCAGTATCAGTTGTCTTTATTACACCAGAACATCCCGGGACTCAGAAATAAAGTTGATGAACTACTCATTTGTATTGATGAAATGAATTCATCTAACCAAATTGACACAATCTGCCTCTCTGAACATCAAGTGACCACTGTTATAGATATGTTAGACATTTTAGGATTTAAGCTAGCTTCCTACTTCTGCAGAGTAGATATGAATGGAGGAGGAGTTGCCACATTTATTAAAAACTGCCATCAATTCAAGAACACTGACATTAATAAATTCTGTTTAGAGCAGCATCTAGAAGCATGTGCAACAGAAGTAGAGTTCCATAACAGATCCTATATAATAGTAACTATTTACCAAGCACCTGCAGGAATTATAATCTATTCATAAATCATCCAGAAGCTCTTTTGGGTTATTTAACAGGAAGAAACAAAGAAATTTTGATTTATGGTGATTTTAATAAGGATTTTATAATGCAATCTTCCAGTAAACATTTACTGCAGTTTTCTTTCAATCTAACTCACACTGTAAACTTTCCAACTAGGATCACTAAATCCTCAAGGACAGCCATTGATAACATTTTTATAGACAAATCAAAGGAACAAAATCATATCATAAAACCTGTAATAAATGGACTATCAGATCATGACATGCAGCTCCTTGTTCTAGATGTAAATTCTAAGCAGATTATCAAGACTGCTAAATCTGAGTACAGGAGAGTAGTCAATCAACCAAAAATTGAGTGTTTTAGAAAACTGCTCAAACATATGAACTGGAAAGATGTTTATAGTGCTCATGACATGAATGAAAAATATAACACATTCATTAACAATGTCAGTAACATATTTGAAAACTGTTTTCCTCTAAAAATTAAACAGAAGTCTATAATGTGGTGTCACCGCCAGACACCACACTTGCTAGGTGGTAGCCTTTAAATCGGCCGCGGTCCATTAGTATATGTCGGACCCGCGTGTCGCCACTGTCAGTGATTGCAGACCGAGCGCCGCCACACGGCAGGTCTAGAGAGACGTCCTAGCACTCACCCCAGTTGTACAGACGACTTTGCTAGCGATGCTACTCTGACAAATATGCTCTCATTTGCCGAGACGATAGTTAGCATAGCCTTCAGCTACGTCATTTGCTACGACCTAGCAAGGCGCCATTACCAGTTTATATTGAGATTGTAATTAATGTATCATCAAGAGTGATGTTCTCCAATTATGGATTAAAGTTAAGTATTCCAAGAGCTTCCTACTTTATTTATTAGACTCAACTGCTTTAACTGTTCCAGACCTCACGCCAGCCTGCGTGAGCTTAAACGCGTGCATTTCGGCCTCCTCTAGCAACACGGTGTTGGCTCTTCTGCCAACACATCATATAACAAAACCATGGATTACGAAAGGAATAAAGATTTCCTGTAAGGGGTCACTCCATGTTAAAGAGACTTTGTGACAAAAAAATTAAAATGACAATATTACAAATATAACCTTAAAAATGCCAAGTTAAAAGTACATTTGTTCATTGCAAAATAATCATGAATATGAAAAAATGAAATTTCTACCTTCACTAAGTGTTTAAAGTGCACTACTCTATGGCACCACAAAGAGGTATGTTTTATGCTATTTCCAGATGAGTGTTAGTTGTGTTATCTATGGCTGATTGTTCTATTGTTGCAAGGAATATTGAAGTCAACAGTGTTACAGCTCATAATAATTCGTTTTGTTGAGGTAAGCTAATTGCATTTCTTTATTTCGTTAGTTTTATAATATATATGCAGCTTGTAACACCCGTAACAAAAAAGATACAAAAGTTTAATTTGTAATCCAGTAAATTTGTTCTGTACAATACCTTTCTGTAAAAGTGAGGTTATGCACATGTTTTACAATATCATCCCATTACATGGCATTTTGAAATCTTATTTAACACTCTTAGCGCTGTTACAGGTGTTACTAATTTTTGTTTCGAGTGTTACTTAACACATAACCCATAACTTGGATTGGAAGGTTTAATGCCACCTTCATCTTTAGTAGGCCTAGGCCCTACATTTAGATTATAACCAAAGGGTATTATTATGAATGAAAAAAGTTTTTTTAACTATGTTTATTACATATGAAAACAGTTTTAAGCATGAAAACTAAAATTTTTATTCCTCTGCATACATTTGTTTAAGCACTACACCTACATTATAAAAGTTAATTAGGGCATTAACCTGACTCAACTGACATTCTCCTAAAAAGTTAATTAAGCCCAAAATTCTTTAGATTACATATAGTTTATGTTTTCCATTCTAACTTTTCGAAGAACAACAATATTGCTAACCTCAGTTTTAAATTTTATATAGGCCCAGTAAACTGCTTATTGACGCAAATTCTAGTCATTCATAAGAGCCTATGTTTAACAATGTCTTTTACTTTTATCTCTCTGCACAGTGTTATGTTTATACATAAATAGGCCTACATTATCAGGATTTCTGTCTTCGCAGACTATGGCACCTGTACCAGCAAGGGAAAGAGTGAAGAAGCACCGAGAAAAGATGAAAGAAAGCCAAGAAAACAGAGAAGCTTACTTGAAGAAAGAATGAGAAAGAGACAAATTAAGAAGATTGCATGTTAAAGAAAAACTGAAAAATAATCAACATCTTAGAGATAAGAATGGAAGAAAAATAAGAGAGAGAGAGAGAGAGAGAGAGAGAGAGAGAGAGAGAGAGAGAGAGAGAGAGAGAGAGAGAGCATTCAGAGAAAAGAAAAAACTAGAACTCGCAAGATCAAAAGTTCCAAATGAATTTTCTCCTATTGGGACTTATAAGTGTAAACAGACATTTGGTAAAGCTGTGAAGAAATTGTTGAAGGTATTTTCAAAAAGCCCCAGTAAAAAAATCTGCTGTAATTAAAAAGATAGTTTCTGATATAATTGGCTCTGAAACTTTCATATGTGATACAAAACATACCAGAACTCCAGTCTTAAGTGAAGAGGAAAAACTAAAAATTCACGAGTTCTTCACTAGGGACGACATTAGCCGCCAAGCTCCTGAGCGTAAAGATGTTGTAACTGTATGGAAAAAGGGAGAATGTAAACAGAAATTCCAAAAGCATCACTTACTTCTGACTGTAGGAGAGGTTTATGAGGAATTCAAAAAACTACATCCAGATATTTCTGTAGGAAAGTCCACGTTTTATTCACTGCGACCAGCTTTGGCTCTCCTATCATCATATACACCACATAATGTATGTGTGTGTAAGTACCACTACAATTTCATAAGCATATTTGAGTCTTTGAGCAAAGCTGTTCCATCTGTTCCAAGAAATCACAAGGAACTATTGAACGAATTAAGTTGTAATTCACAGAACGAAGACTGTGTTTTTGGGTCATGCCAGGAATGTCAAATTAAATTGAGCAAATTTATCCCAGAAGGCTTTGACTTAACTAAAAAGATTGTCTGGAAGCAATGGGAAAATGATGCGAAACATGGTCCTTGTCTTAGTGAACTTTCGGGTAGCTGCGATGATGTCTTAGCATTACTGGTTGACAAATTGCCTCAGTTTAAAAAACATTGCTATGTGAAGATAAAGGAGAGTGATTTCTTCCAAGGAAAGAAAAACAGCCTTGACATTGAAGAATGTGTTCTTCAAATAGACTTTGCAGAGAATTATGCTCTAATTTCACAAAATGAGGTACAGAGTGCACACTGGGTGCATTCACAAGTAACTATTTGCACTTTCTGCATTTGGTTTGCAAACCATGAAGTCAGGTCCCATGCAGTCATCAGTAATGACCTTTCACACACAAAATACTTGGTGTGGACTTTTCTTAAAACTGATATAACAAGAGATTAAAAAAGTGTTTCCTAAAGTTAAAAGAGTTTTTATATTTTCTGACAACTGTGCTGGGCAGTTCAAAAATAAATATACTTTGTCCAGTCTATGTTATTTTGAGAGAGACTTTGGATTGACAGTTGAGTGGAATTTTTTTGCCAGTTCACATGGTAAAGGAGGCATGGATAGCATTGGAGGTGCACTGAAGAGGAGCGTGTGGACAGCTGTTAGATCTAGGAAAGTTATTATTAACAACGCAATTGACTTTTTTGCCTACACTCTGAAGAATTTTTCTAAAATTAAGGTACTATGGGTTGATAAGATAACAGTGGAGCATAACATTCCTATTTTGGATGAAAGGTGGAAAAATTTACAAGCGATTCCTCAAATCCAGGGCTGCCATCACTTTCGGCCTTATAACACAACTGATTTGCTGGTTTCAAAAACAGCAGAGGCATTAATAACAAGGGTGTCAGTATTTATTATTGAGGAGGCCAAAGTTAAAACATTACATGCAAAAAGACGCATAAACTTCTATGAAGTGTGCAGTTCTGATGAATCTGATCAGGAGACTGTTTCACTATCTGAACCACAAGACAATATTGGAAGTGCTTGTGAGTTAAGCCTAACTCATAAAACTGAAAAGTCTGATTTAAAATTTGGGTTATTTGTCTTGGTTGACATTCCAAGTGACAAAAAGAAGCCAACCCTATCCAAAATTCAATACCGTTACTTGGGAATCTGCCAGAGTGAGGTTGATGAAGAGGAGGATGTGAAAATAATGTTTCTGAAGTCAGTAGGAAAAAGTAAAACACTGATGTTTGTTCTGTGAAATTCAGTCAAGTACTACCTAAGGTAACAACACCAGAAATCAAACAACAAGGTAACCGTTTGTACTATGAGTTCAATTTTGAGATGGATGTTGCTGAAAAAGATTATTAAATGAAGTTTTTAAACCTCTCAATAATAAGAAAACATTTTTGTCATAAATTTATTAGGCCTACAAAATGAGGTAAATGTTAAGTAACGATATCTTGACCTAGTTGTACAATAAAATTGTAACAAAATTTTTTGTGTAATAAATAGCTTTATCCTTCAAATATGTTTTCTTAACTACATACTTCTATTACAAATCAACTACAATACTTCTTTTCTTTTTATGCAATCGTAAGAGGTAGATTTATTCCTTCAAGAATCAAAGCTGATGCATCTATGTAACGCCCGTAACATTTAATGTAACACCCGTAACAGCAAAAAATAAACATATACTGAGTAATGATGTCCCAAAAAATAAAAATTTATATTTCAAAATAAAATTTGGGGCAATACCTCTTAACAGTTGTTTTACAAGAATAAAAGCTTCATCAAGTTTGCAGAAATTAGAGAATTCCCTAACTCATAACAGGGGCCAGCTCTACTTTTGGTAACACCCATAACACTACTTTTTTGATTAATAACCAGGAGAACAATAAAACAATTCCAGTATCAACATTTCTAACATGAAATATAATGTAAGCCTTAAAAGTTTTCAATATAAAATTCAATAAATATTTTTCCTAACATTATTTTTCCTGATTTTAAGGTGTGTACATGTAACACCCGTAACTATGGAATTGCCCTAAGACAAAAAGGAAAATGTATCTGTCGACCAAGAATAGTTCCAATGCTAATGATTTAGATAAATAAAAGAAATACTGTAAAATATTAAAAAAAGTAATTCAGACATTTAAACAAATGCACTACGAGAAGAAGATAGCAATGTTCAGGGAACAAAATAAAAACAATATGCGATATAGTGAAAGAGGAGACTGGCAGAATCAGAAAGGAACAGAAGCAAATTGCATTAAGGGTAGACGACAAGTTAGTAACCGATGGGCAGTGTGGCAAATCTATTTAACAAGTACTTTATATCCGTTACTCATAGAATGGGATTGTCAGGATCAGTAAATAATGCCCTTGAATATCTGAAACTTGCCTTTACAAATAGCTTCAGGTACAAGAATATGTCACTCACTTCACCAAATTCTTTACAAAGCATTCTAGTGGTTACGAAGCAATATCAACAAAGTTAATTAGGCATGTTCTTGTGAGTTTAGTACAATTCTAAGTTACTTGTGTAACCAATCAATTATAACTGGCTAAAATATGCAGATGTTAAACCTCTATTCAAGAAAGGGGATAATGAGATACCATCAAACTACAGACCAATTCTCAAAAATTTTATAAAAAGTAATGTGTAGGCAGCTTCTCAACCACCTGACCACAAATAACATATTATCAAGAACACAGTTTGGATTTATGAAGGGTTCTGATATCGAGAAGGCTATGTACACCTACAGTGAAAATGTGCTTAATTCATTAAATAACAAATTACAAGCTGCAGGTATTTTCTGTGATTTGTCAAAGGCATTTGACTGTGTGAACCACAACATCCTATTAAATAAATTAGAATTCTATGGTGTCACGTGCAGTGCTGCAAAATGGTTCAAGTCATACCTCACTAACAGGAAACAAAGGGTGTCAGTGCAAGGGACTAGTGAATTAAGTTATCAGTCATCATCAGAATGGGAAGAAATTACATGTGGTGTCCCACAAGAATCCATCTTAGGGCCATTGCTTTTTCTTGTGTACATTAATGATCTCTCATCAGTTACACTGACAGAAGGAGAGTTCGTTTTGTTTGCAGATGACACAAGGATTGCAATAAATAGTATAGTTCTAGAACTATCTGCTAATGATATTTTCATGGATATTAATAAATGGTTTAAAGCCAACTCACTGACATTAAACTTTGAAAAGACTCACTATATGCAATACAGAATCTGTAAGAGGTTTCCACCCAGCATATGCATAAAGTATGAAGAAGAGCAGATAGAAGAGGTTGACAGCCTCAAATTCCTGGGATTACAACTTGATGATAAATTCAGTTGGGAGGAGCACACCACAGAACTGCAGAAACGCCTTAACAAATCTGTATTTGCAATTCGAGTGTTAGCAGATATAGGCGACATAAAAATGAAAAAGCTTGCGTACCTTGCTCACTTTCATTCCATAATGTCATATGGTATAATATTTTGGGGTAAATCTTCAAGTCAAACAAAAGTTTTCAGAGTCCAAAAGTGTGTAATACGTATTATTTGTGGAGTAAATTCACGGACGTCCATTAGAAACCTCTTCAAAGAACTGTGTATACTAACTACTGCCTCTCAGTATATTTACTCCTTAACGAAATTTGTCCTAAATAATACATATCTTTTTCCAACAAACAGCTCAGTTCATACATACAATACCAGGAACAAAAATTATCTGCAAAAGGACTTAAAAGCACTTACTTTAGTTCAAAAAGGTGTCCACTACTTAGGAACACCCAACTTCAATAATTTGCCAGCAAACATAAAAAATTTAGTTACAAATAAAGATCAGTTTAAAAAGAGCCTGAAAGACTTACTAATGGCCAACTCCTTCTACTCCATTGACGAATTTTTTAATGGTAACAATTGATGTATTGTATATATTCATACTATTAGTATTGTTATCTCAGTTAAAAAAAAGGACATGTTCCACATCCACGAGGTTCTCTTCAGCACGGATCTATGGAACGAAAAACTAATCTAATCTAATCTAGACCATATTCTCACCATCTGCCGACAAACGAGAGAGGGAGGAGGATATTAGAGTTTAACGTCCCGTAGACAATTAAGTCACTATAAATAAAACCCGCGCCGGCGAAACATTGCACTTGGCAGTTCGCTTTTTGTCAAGTTAGGTTGGCTCTAGTGTAATAGCGATGTTGCAACAGCAGCCTCTATACACCCACAGCAGACGATACAGTTTTCCGTCCCGTTTCGTAAATGTAAGTGATTGAGCAATTACAGAGTATATAAAAACTCGTTTTTAGTTATACTACAATGACAGGAAGTAAACAACCCTATAATAATGCACGTAAAAGCATAACAATGCACACCCTTTCGATAACGGAGCAAAGAAATACAGAAAACAAGCATCTGACGACTGTACTTTAAAATCAATACTGTATATAGTTTACAAAATAAATAATAACCGAGATTGCATTAAATAACCAATATTAGTAATTTTTCACTCACCAATTTATAGTGATAATGGCGCAATTCCATCCAGCTCGTCATCGTCACTGTTGTCTGATTCATCAGTAAGACAAATCATCGACTGTTCATGGCCACTGATAATGCCTTCTATTGTCTGTGCTGCTCGTATAAGCTTCTCGACGTGCTCAACTTTTTCCCTCCATGACGCTGCATCCACCGCCACAAGAGCTTCACGCAACAGCTTTTCCATCTCTGTTATTGTAAATGTACATTTTTACATCACTCCATACCAACTCCGGAGGGTTCAAATGGCAGTGATATGGTGGCAACCTTATTACACTATGACCCTGATCCTTGGCAATTTCGTCTACTACATATGTAGGTGTCGTAGGCTTATTTTCTTTAACAAGAGAATATAATAGAACCTTTGTCATACTCATATCCGCTGCAATATTTCGAACCTGTAACCACTGCACCATAACTTCTTTCCGATCATTTGTGGTTGAGGCCTTTTCAGTATCACCGAATGACATGGAACATTGTCCATTACAATTGTTATATGGACAAGAACTAAAAATGCGTCGGGGACAAAACCACTGGAGGAGCCTGCATGGACCACAATTAATCTAGGTCCTCTTCCCGTCGGCTGATGACCGTTACTGCTGGGAGTGTTATCCGTCCAGCATTTACTAACAGCTTCCCCGGCATTAACCCACGTTTCGTCTAGCCAAATTATGGAATGAATGTCCCTGCCCACAATTTTGTGCAAGAAAATGCTTCGAGCGGTAACAATATGTGCCTTTTCTAGCAGTACTTTGCGCCCGTCTAGCGTTTTATAACGGAAGCCCATATTTTTTAGCACAATTTTTATTGATGTTTTACCACCCCTGAAGAGTTCTTTCTTTTAAAGAGACTAATAACTTAGCAACAGTTGGATACTCTTTTCTGCTGTAGTAAGCATAAAGATGCTTGCGAATTACATCAGTCTGGAAAGAATATAAATCTGTGATAGGACTAGGCTGGTTTCTCTTCATTTCCGGGGTCATCAAAAATGTATTATTTGATCCAGACAGCTCGGAATCATTACGGCTCACTTCAGTATCTTTCGAGTTTTGTAGTAATACTCCCTTACTACGGTTCTTGCACTAATTCCAAGAGTTTTCGACGTACGTTCCACCACTTTACCGGCAGGAATTGATGGCTATCCGTGAATGCTTACGTAGTTTTTCTCCTGCTCGTAAAACTCACTAGTTCTGCGTAGTAACTCCAGTGCCCGGCTGTTTAACAGCAGCCCTCGACGCTTGGATTGTCATTAGGTGAACGAAGTCTTTTGGGTAGCATTTTACGAGTATGTAAACTCACAACGTAACAAAAGTCACAACGATATAGAACACAGTACAACGAAAACACGCGGTAAACAACATACAATTCACGTTGTTTACACATTCGCTAAACCAAGAAGGCAACGCGGGAACTTTGACGTCACAGCATGTGAGTAACAGCAGTGCTCACTGCGTTGTGATTGGCTGGCGCCCCACGCTGAACGCCTAGCGCCTCTCGTTCTTCACTTTGTACACTGTTACGCTGCCAACTTCATACGCAAAAGTGCAATGTTTCAGCGGCCTGTGTTCTATACCCGGGCCGTTGAAACATTACACTTGAGCACAAGCTTAGATTAGGGAAGGATGGAGAAGGAAAGTGGCCGTGCTCTTTTGAAGGAAGCATCCCAGCATTTGCTTTAAGTGATTTAGGGAAATCGCAGAAAACCTAATCAGGATGGCTGGACGTGGCTTGAACCGTCACCCTCCTAAATGCAAGTCCAGTGTGCTATCCCACTGGCCAAAAAGGAGTACTATCCTCATGACTCAGTATCACCCAAGTCTGGAGCAAATGAATCACATTCTATGCCAGGGTTTTGAGTACCTCTCATAGTGCTGTGAAATTATGAATGTCCTACTCGCTATCCTTCCAACCACTCCCACAGTGGTAGTCTGCAATTCACCAAACCTACACAACATCCTTGTTGCATCCCTACTCCACCTCTGCTCCCCATCCCGAGTGCAAGACCTGTCCCATACGTTCTCTCAACACCACCTACTCCAGTCCAGTCACAAGATATCACCTGTCCCATCAAAGGCAGGGCTCCATGTGTTGCATTCTATGTGGTCATAACAACCAACAAGCTTTCTGACCAAATGAATGCCCACTGACAAACTGTGGCCTAAAGGCAGCTGCACCACCCACTTGCTGAAGATGCTGCCCAAGACAATGTGCTTCACTTCGATGACCAGTGCACAGCCTGCACCACCCAAATCCATCCTACTAACACCAGTCTTCTGAACAGTGCAGGTGGGAACTCTCCCTGCAATAGCTCCTACATTCCCGTAAGCCCCTGGCCTCAACCTTTGCCTACCATGTCCTTCACCCAACTATTATCTTCCCTGCTCCAACTCCACTCCACCACTACACAGCCTCTTATTTCATCAACGAACCCACTAACTCGCTCCTCTACTTCTCTGGTTTTCTGTACCCTCTCCCCCTTAAACCTCTTGGCAGTACTTTGCAGTCCTACCCTGTCCCCACCATGCCTGTGTGTGTGTGTTTTTACAAACCATAACTTCGTGGTAGTTTATTTTGCAAATGCACTACTTCAGGGAACAAGTTTGTATGTGAAAAACATAATGATGTAACAGACATTACTAAATGGGAAGTAGGACTATGTAGAAGCTATAAATTTTTGCTATAGTGAAATATGTATGCCATGTGATTCGAGGCAGCATTTTTGATAATTTATGTTAAAGTAACAGAACTGTAGTTAAAAACAGGACAGTAATGTCTCAATACTGAAAATTTGCAACAAAATTATTTAACCCTCCTAGTACCACTGGAGTCAAAATTATTTAATCCTCCTAGTACCAGTGGAGTCAATATGACCCAAATCTCAAATCTAACAGTTATGAGAATAATTTGATAATTGCTACATTCAACAGTTGTAATGTTTGTTCATTAAAAGACTGAATATTTCTCAGGTAAATCACTTGAGGTCTTTCTGACCACAGAGGTACTCAGTTGCTTGGGGGGGGGGGGGAGATCCTGGTATTAGAAGGGTTAAAAAGGTTGAATGGAATCTTAAATTATTTGACAGTTCATCATAATATGAACATCGATACGAATTCAGGGTTATGCCTACCTTCTTTGTGTGTGTTATTGACATTTCTGTACTAATGTCAAGCAGTAAAGATACCAGCAGAAAAATGCCCCTATCACAGCACAAAAAGGCGAATATGCTTCTCACTGAAAAGTGGGGTACCAGCTGCCTCATGCTACCTTCCTCAGCACCTTAAAAATTTTCCCTAAAATTTTGGCAAGCAAACATATTTGTGGTCTTTTTAACATGCAACTTACCTCTCACTCCCACAGGCTCCCTAACTGTAATTTGCTCAGACCTATCACTGTACGTCACATACATCCACTCCCACTTGTCCATTCTCAGACATTCATTCAGCCCAACTCATTGTCATTATCTGCTTGTCTCTCACAGCCAGTCTCCTCCTTTCTGTCCTACTACTGTTGTCTCCTCTCATTGTCACTGTCTCCCGCTTGTTCTCAATTACTGCTGCTGTCTCATTAATTCCTTCACACTGTTGCTGTCTCTTATCACTGTCACTGCCTCTCATTGTCACTGGCTCCCATCCACTTCAAGGCATTTTGTTCACTGGTTCCCTTCTTTTCTTTGCCATTGCAGGACATGTCACTCATATGAAAAGAACTTTATAGCTCAGTAAAATTATGATAGTTAACATACTATATGTGAAATTGAAATAACCCAAAACTAGTTTTGCACTTCACACAGAATTTTACGTGCACCAAAATTTTGCACATATTTCAGCACAACATGGGTTTCCCAGAACCCTTCTGATGACAATGGAGAGACAGCATATTTCTCTGCACTAAGTCACTTTATAAACTACATTTCCACCTCACGCTGGATTTTGCATTAAAATTTTCAAGGTTATTAGGACTGGAATCTTAAAAATATGTCTAGACAAATACATTTATTTGCTATGCAAAGTCATCTTGGAATCTGCGGCTCAGTTTTAGTACCCAAGAACCACATTTTTGGGGTCTGCTCATAATGGATAAAGCGTTTTGAAAACAGGAAGATGGAAATTCAATATGAAGGCCTAGAGAATACAGCTTTAAAATTTGAGCAATAAAAGCCTAGAGAATACAGCATTAAAATCTGAGCAATTTGCTGCGATTAGTTGCTATTTAGATTTAGCCTTACACCAAATTTTGTGTGTGTTATATGTGTACATATACAGTAACTTTGAATATCTCAGAAACAAATAAAAATGTCATGGCAATTCTTACAGTTATTCAAGAGCAGGATCGTTGGAATATATTGTGTAAATATCAGCCATTCATTGTGCATAGCTTTCTTGAAATTTGCTGCTCAGTTTTGGTACAAAAAATGGTAAAGAAACCCTTTTTTGTGGTTTCCTAAGAAACTGTGCATGACCTATGGTGACTCCATAAGCCCCTAAAGGCATACCTAAACCACACCAAATGCAAAAAGAACCAAATGATTTGCTCCTTTTGACTAAGCAGGAGGAAGTGTGTAATATTCATACTTTGATCGTGTCCTGTAAGATAATGACACTAAGACGATTCTTCTGTTGAATAATACAAATGGTCTGTAACCCAAGGGCTATCCAAAACACTTGACCCTACCTTTCTATCACCAACAGAACGTGAGGTATAAGTCTCAGGAAGATCTCATTTTTATGCACAGCATTTTGGAATGTATTGGGTAGCTCATGTTGTTGCATCCATACTGATTATGAAACAGTCTGTTGTTATTACCTGGATTACATCAAAAAATGTTCAAAGAAACTGACAAATCGACATTATGAACCAAGTGAGGCTTCAAATAATTGAAGGTTGATGAATTAAGCAATTTGCTTTGGTCTGAAGTTCGTTATCTGAAAATTACAACCTTTTGCAGGTCTTGTGCAGTATCTATGTACGTAGTTTACTAATGCAGAGTAATTTTGTTTCTCTGCATGTACATAAACCTTGAAGTCTATGTAATTGGATACCTAGACACAGGCAGTGCCATACAAGAATGGACCATATCCAGAGTACTAGAGAAGCTTGGAACTGAGAAGAAAAGGGAGCGAGTCCCACCTTTCAAAATTCTGCAAGTCATGGACACAAGGGTTCAAAAGCACAATTTTAGAGACTCATAAAATGTGCTAAATATTTGAAGGACTTATCGAGGTTTATGTAAAACATATTGCCGCACTTAAAAAGTCTTCGAGAATTTATAATTTCTTTAAAAAATGTTTGTAAACAGGACTTACTTAAAATGTGAAAACCTTTTGTAGGATTTTGTATTAATATATATTGAATGTTGTAATTTTTCAAAAATTTGTACTTATGTATTGCAGACAGACTGACTGAATAATTCAATAGAGTTGGGGGTGAAACGAAACATCAAGGCAGAGGAATAACTGTTTTTTACAATTCTATTCCTTATTTAACTTTTCATTTTCTATATTACACTGGTAGTATTTGTCCCACATTTACTCAAAATATCACAATTCTTATCTAGGAGCTATTTCAGGAAAATCTGTTGTTCGTTAGTTTCAGTTCTGCTAATACCAATGTTATAATTATTTTTTCAGTACATGTGTTCTTTTGAGAGAAATCTGTAATTTACTATGCTCAGGAACCACATGCTTGAAAAAATATTGTGAGCTAATAATTGTTTATTTCCAAAGGGCCATAGTTTATTTGAAAGTCCTGATTTCACTCTTTTCAGTTGACACTTCTTTTTCTGATAAAAAGAAAATTGTAATTAAAGTTTCCACCATTCAGAAAATATCTCAGTTATTTGGACCAATAGGTATGTTTAATTTCAAGAATTGATTATGATATACTAATTTTTGTGAACTAGAAAATACATTTGGTTATCAGAATCATGTGTTAATTAAGAAATTAAACAAATGATAATTTCAAACCTGTGAATTTAGCACAAAGCTCGGTAAATCCCCACAGTAGTGCAGAAGGTACAAATTAAATAGTCTACCCAACGTTGTAAATTTTCAGTCATCCATCTCATAGATAAACTAAATTACTGCTTGGATCACTACAATGACTTCAGAACTAAATTTGATCTTTGTACTGTAACAAACTGAAATGTATTTACTGATTCAATACCCTCATCTACATCAAAACATCAGACAATAGTTCTGGCAGTCTGCAGGAGTCATTCATTTCTGTAGCATGGTGTAGGCGCTTGTTTTGTTCCTTGAATCAGTCTGCACCCAGTAATTGTTCAGTAACATCTCGGAATACAGGCCACAATATCAATTTTTATGTTGATCTCTCAACATAAAAATTAACTGCTTGCACTCATCTGATCAACCGTTCACTGTCAAAGTCACCAATATATGAAGCTCGGAGTGTTACAGTCAGTCAGTGTGAATATTTAACGAATTTATTTGAACAGACCGGCTGTAGTCATCCACATAACTTTTCTATGTTAATGATTTAGTAAGGTTTCAGTGACTCATTGTGTGAACTATTTATGACTCAGTTTTCTTTCAAACTGTGTTTTGTAAAGATTCATCATTTGCAGCCACATGAGTGATGATACTATGGAAATGTGTACTATAGAAATTTTTACTGTTTACAGTTAACCCAGACTAGCTGCTAACCTAGTTTAGCTGAAATATAAAAACAGCTGATCGCTCAAGCGATTATAGTCATTGTGTGTTTTGGCACTAATAAATTTGAATTAATTTCAAATGTAAATCAATGTTGGTGTCTCAGTCACTGAAACATCACTCAACAAATTCAACCAATTGCAGAGGAGACTTTGAAATTTCAGTGTTACAGAGGAACAGCAGCAGTACAACCGGTCAGCAACCTCACAAACCTAAACCTGATGAGACCTTTGCACTATTTCATTTATCTACATATGGAAAAGAGGAACTAATCACCCAAATACTATCACTGAACAAGAAATAATTTATAACTTCATGGAATAAATATTGTCACTTTATGGTGCTTTTCTGCGCAGCTCCATTTCTATCTTTCTGACTTGTTTTCCTTATTACAGGTGCCTATGGGTATTTTTAACTCTTTAAAGATGTTCTACACATTATAAATTAAATTAAATTAGAGAGAGAGAGAGAGAGAGAGAGAGAGAGAGAGAGAGAGAGAGAGAGAGAGAGAGAGCTTCAAACTACAGCAAACTACAGGATGAGAATGTGCACCTGGTTACCACCATGTCTTCATACTTTGCTACTTTGCAACACAACAAAAATTCCCCATTTTGAAACCCAGGAAAGTACTCATTAGAATTGTCACAAGGCTCATAAGGGTGCTTCACGTTGTCTATAGTGTTCGACACTCAAATTAACGTAGCTTATTTCATTTTCAAAATCAAATGTTATTATCAGTGTTTCATGTTATTCTCAATGCTTCATTGTACATGGAATATGCCGATACTACCCATTCATTCACACAAATGTAATTTCAATGTAATAACAGCATGCAGTTTCTTTTCACGCATGACAACCCTTTCTGTTAAGTGGAACGTGAAACTTCTTTTGGTCACTTTGACACATTCCTTTCTAATTATTTCACTACACTGTTCAATACATGCATGAGCAAAGGACTTCTTCATATTCCATCAAGATTATACTTCTGTATTTATCTATCTGTTGAAAGATTACTACAAATTTCCACAGCAAGTGAGTGACAGAGTAAAGCTGTCGCCAAGTGCTTAATGAAATACAGCTCATCACTTAAGTTTTACAATAACAGAAAATGTCCTAATCATGACTGCAGCCATAGTTACTTTAGGCCATTGTACTCCAACACTGGAAACAGTTTTATTAACTTGTACAAAGTGAACAGAATGTTTAATGACATCTGTTTATGTAATCTAATATATCATTTACATAATATTGATAAGGAAATAACATTTTCTCTACATGGTGGGGATTTTAAGTTACACAATATTTTATGTTGTTTCTGAAAACATTCTGTTAATTCCAGAACACTCCAGTTTTTTGTAAATTATATTTATCTGACATACTGACATCAAAGTTCGTGATATGGCGCACACACACACACTCACATGCATACAATAACACAAAATGTTACATGGATACACCAAACACTTACTTTTTTAAGCTGATTTTAGATTGGTTATATATTAGTAACATACAGTGTGATCAGTCACTCTGCAATTACTTTATTCTGCAATTGGATTACCAAATGAGGTAAAATGCTGATTGGGAAATTGCCTTTGCCATAACGCTGGCAACCAATTTCATTAACTACCTTGGATGCGATATGCCAAGAACCAATGTAGATGTTTCAATACAACTATTTTAATTTTACTGGCTATGCTACAAATTCGACCATATAGTCATGTGTCTGTAGTGTTCTAACACTTTATAAATTGAGGAGTAACGCTCTTAGAAAAAAATTAACATACTGATAAAACAAATTCAGGTATCACGCAATCAAACATACCAAGAAATAAATTTACAAAAGTTCTCAGTATGAGACAGTGCGTGTTGTTACACATAAAAAATTTTAACACGGTAATGTAAAAAACTATACATCAAGCAAATGTACAACTTGGGATACTACAGAAATTTAACAACTTCTGTCTTGTTGACACAGTGGCTCATTGTACTGCCTCGTTACTGATGTCTTTCCCAGAAGTGTTCAATTAGGTTATCATTATCGTGGCACTGGTGGCAATAAACCCATGGTTCCTGATACAGCCGAGTTTGGCCCAAGTAATACCTGAAAACAGATTAAACACAAGTACTTAATAACAAATACAATGCGTTCCTCAGTTTTTAAAGATGTGAGGTACATTTCACTGAAGAGCAGAATAGTTACAATCAGAAATCTAATTCCATTGTAGGACAAATAACTAGGGCAGTACGGAGGAACAATGTGGGAGAAATACTCAAATGTCCACTACACAATAAAAATTTGACTACTTTTAAACACTACTATACTGATGGTACTTTGACTAATTTTAATCAGTGGGTATTGTACACAACTTACTAAAAAGGCTTTACAGGAAAACTAGTTAATGTAATTTTTTAGTCCCCACTGCTCATTATTTAGTTTTATTGTTGGAAAATGCACAATATCCCTCTCAATGGAAATCAACCACTGTCTTTTATATATTACTTTCCTAAACCAGTTTCTGAACAGTTTAAATCAAGCGCAAAAACAGTGCATTTGGTTCTTTCATTTAGTTACACCGTTTGAAGACATGCCTTAAATTTTCAGGTATGGTGTGACACTTGCAAGATGACCATAGTTTATGTATAATCAAACAATGGAGAATTCAGGATGGAATAGTGACAATATTATAAAGAAGATAGATTGCTACTCACCATATAGCAGAGATGTCCAAGTTGCAGATAGGCACAACAAAAATACTGTCCAACAAGTAAGTTTTTGGCCAAAAGGGCCTTCATCGTATCGTAATCAGACATAACACACACGCGCACAGGCACACGCACGCACGCACGCACACACCCTCTGGATGACGAGACTGATCTGGCTTCAGCAGCCAGAGACTGATCTGTGGTTGTGTGTGCTAGTGTGTATGCGCGCGTTTTGTCCAATTCCAATGAAGGCCTTTTTGGCTGAAAGCTTACTTGTTTGATATTGTTGTGCATATCTGCAACTCAACCTCTCTGCTATAAGGTGAGTAGCAATCTATTTTTTTCATAATACAGTTTAAGTATCATAGACACTTCTAGTAAATAAGTCTATATATGACCGTAACATATTTATCACTGTCAGGATACTTCTAAATATGAAAAATATACAAAGGAAATTCACTGAATATTCCTATCTGTCGCTTTTTATGACCTTCCCAGATTTCTAAATGTAATGAAGCTGACAAAATATGAAAAACATGATGCACCCATCACACAATAAATAAAAACAGCTGCCAGCCTCTAATATCCATAAGAAGCAATGGGAATATGTGATAATATAAAATAGGATGTAACAGGAATAGGAACATATGCAACTCTGGAATGGAATGCTACATAACTTACAGTTCTGTTCCAAGAGAAAACCAGCTGTGAAAGGATAAAGACAGCACTCTAGTGCCATGCATACTCTTTCAGGTAATTATGTATCTTAACTACTGCAATGAAAGCACCTCACTTCATAATCAATTTTTATCTCTGGGGGGTATATATTTCTGCACAATGTAAACTAAAGGGAGAATTAGTGGTAACATATATTTCATTTGTGGTAGTTTTGTTGTCCTTACAGCTTTCTCGAACAATGCTGATGCCCAACAGTAAACTGGTAAGGAAAGTTCCATTTATTACAGAAAAAAATGGAATGCAATGATTATGCTAAGAAAACATGAGAAACTAACTACATTTATGAAGGGGAAAAGCAATGTATAATCCCTTTCACCATTCAATTCCTAATTCATAAATAGCATGCAGATGAAGAAAATCAAACAATTATCAGAGTTGCAGCCACAGGTACAAGGTGCAAGATTAGATAATCTCTTCGCAGACACTACACCAAATCCATGTCACATTACATGATGCACAAAATGGAAATAAAATTTCTGAACTCCCTTGTAACAAAACTGGAACAATTAGAGGATGCCTCGGTGCCTAGTTATTCTATTTACCAATTCTGATGAAGACGCAAAGTGGAAAAAAATTTGAAAAATTGTACGTTCCTTCAAACAGAATGGAGCATGCATTTGCCTGAGGCAAGAAAATCATAATTCCATTAGGAAACAAAAATTTTGTACAAGCTTACACCAATGTCAAAATGACATTTTTTACACCAAGACTGATACGAATATTTACCATTTAATCAATGTTTAACAAATTGTTAACACACACGATGAACATGGGCTGTGTCTGTAGTGAGACAAAAATATGAGAGATGGACTAAGTAGATTTTCTGTTGGATTTCTCTTGAGAAAAGGTCAAGGGTATGACCAAACAGAAGATGGAATGACGACAAAAACAGCAAGACAAACTTTATGTGAAAACAGAAGATCATAACATGCTCCTTGACTTGTGTACCACATGGCATTAGATACAGCTCCGCACTGCTGCCTAATGAACAAAATGCAAGCATACAAAATATCAGACTATATGAATTTTACTGAAAGGTTCCTAGCAAACAGAACAGCATGTCATTCTTAAAGGATAGGTATCTTAAGGTGTGAAAGCAGCTTTGGGCGTACCCCAAGGAAGTGTTGTAGGACTATTACTTTTCACAATATACATAAATAACGTAGTAGATAGTGTTCGAAGTTCTGGGGATTTACGCAGATAATCCTATTGAACACTTAACATAAAGCACATAAATATGCATAAAAATCCTTTACTGTACGATTAATTTAACACCTGGGAGTATGTGTATCAAGTGATTTGAAGTGGATTGGCCATGTAAAACCGACCACAGGTGAGGCAGATACCAGAGATTCATTAGACAAATCTGTATGAAGTGCAGTACACCCACAATGAAGGTAGCTTAGAAACCTTTGTTTGACAATGCTTCAATATTGCTCATCAATCTGACCAGACGGGATTGATAAAGGAAACAGAATATCCACAAAAGACCAGCAAGCGTCATTACAGGTTCATTTAGTAATCAAAAATGTTTTGTGGAGATGATCAACCAACTCCAGAAGCAGACACTGCAAGAGAGACGATGGGCCAAATGGTATGGTTTACAGCTACAATTCTTTGAGTGCGTGTTCCAAGAAAAGCTAACCAGTGTATTGCTTCCCCCTACATACATCTCATGAAAAGATCATGAAGGTAAAATTACAGAGATCTGTCATCATGTGGAGGCTTATCAACTAGCTTTCTTCTCGCTGACCAATTGTGACGAAAAGGTAAAGAGCAACGTCACAGCAGTACATAATGTCCTCTGTCACACACCATAATGTGGCTTTCGGAGTATACATATAGAGGTATGGTGAAGTGTAGGAGTGGCCCGCATTTAGCAGTGTATGATAAAAGGCTGTTCACGATATAGCAGTGGATAGGATACACAGTATGGCAAAGGGGAGATACCAAGTGGTTATAATTACAGTGAAGCTACTCACGGAGGTACAGTGTGGGCTGTAGTTATCATATGGCAATGAAAACTGGTAGATACACTAATGTGTTAATGCAAAACCAATTTACATCGGAAAAAAACATCAGATCCAATTGTGGCCACCAGGGGCAAATCTGGTTCGGCACAACATTTATATAACTGTCAGACAAGCCATAACGTGAATGAATAGTACGGCTATTCGGAAGAGATTCTATGCGCTGTTAGTGAAACTGTTTTATGTGAACAGCAGCAATTACAGTGCCATATTGAAAGAATATTGCCGACAAACATCTGGAGAGTCCCGATGTCATTAAATGGTTTAAAGAAGACTATAGTGGAATTCATAAACACAGGTGAGGTTGCTGTGGCACCTAGAAGAAGAATGTGTCCTATCCCAGTGAAGGTCAAGACGAGATAGCTTCTACTGTAACCGAGCATGCAGCAAGTGTCTGCCCTGGTCCATTCCATGGCCAGAAAGTTTTGGCATCTATATTACACTGGTACCCATACAAGATCCAGAGAACAGAAACCTCAAGATCCGCAACAACATTCTGGATATGCTCTTCATTTTCTGGCATGGACTGAAACAGACAATATATGACCGAGAAATATTCTATGGTGGGTCAATGCACATTTTACACTGCAGAGTGCAATGAATACACAGACCTGCCGAAGTCTGTGTACTGTGAAACCGTGTGCTGTGCACAATCAGTCACTGTACTAGCCTTATGTGAGTGTGGTATAGATTCACAAGCACTTTCATTCTCAGTCCATTCTTCTGTGAAGAGAATATACTCAGAAGGCCTGCCAGATGTACTGTGACTAACTGCACAGCATCAAAACTTCCTTGTACACCAAGTGATTCCTGAATTAGAAAAGTGTAACTATTGTTTTCACGAAGATGGGGCAACACCTCATGTCACTATCCCAGTGAATGATCTGTTTAATTCAACCTTCCATGAATGTTATCTCCAGAGCTTCCCAACACATGGTCTGTGATTATCATCTGACTTGAATGCATGTGACTTTTGGCTCTGGGCATATCTAAATGGATGCCTTTACCATGGACATGTTAGGTCTCTACCTGACACAGGAATAAATTGTTCAGGTTCTGTCAGACCTGCTGTGACCAAATGTTGATCACATCGTTTTATAGCTGCAGCGTCCCCTTTACATCTTCGGTGCTCATATTGAGCAAAGCATCAGTTAATAATGAAGTCAACATTATGCCTTTCTCATTTGTTTGACCTTTTCTGCCCGTGTCCCATTCCAATCAATTACATATGGAAGCACTTCTAAATGACTTTCTTGCATTCACAGTACCATATTTGCACCTCTCGGCCAAAACTGAAACCTTTTTCCCCCTAGCGTAAATCGGTTCTGCATTAACACATTAGCATATCTGCCAAGTTTCGCTGCCAAAAATGACTAGCCACAATGTGATTCAGAATAAACTAAATTGTAGATGCATCCATTTTTCACAAATTTATTGAAAACTACACTTTTCACAATTATTTTCTTGCTCTCACAATTAACTGTCAGTTTATTTCATTTTTCTTGGCCAATTTCAGAGCTTTTAGTAGCAAGACTGTAAATACAAAGTGAGGGAAAGCGTGGCACAGAAACTTCAAACAACTATAAAAGAAGAAAAAGAATTAGTTTTATGTTACACACGGAAGTAGAAAGTATCAATTAACTAAATCATAGGAAACAATTGCCCAAGAGACATCTGCAATTAAGGAGAGTAGGGAGTTGTGTGTAACATGAGGCATGCATATACCAGGTGTACAGGTATGAAATGAGCGTTAAGATACAAATGTGTCGATAGGGAACATTTGTTGTGAACAAGTCAAAAATTTTTTTGTTTGGTTGGTATGACATCTGTCGAAGATATTTAGTATACATCGAGTCATGGAACAAACATGTTTTCATCAGAATGAGATTTTTCACTCTGCAGCAGAGTGTGCGCTGATATGAAACTTCCTGGCAGATTAAAACTGTGTGCCCGACCGGTTAAAACTGTGTGCTCGGTCGGGCACACAGTTTTAATCTGCCAGGAAGTTTCATATCAGCGCACACTCCGCTGCAGAGTGAAAAATCTCATTCTGGAAACATCCCCCAGGCTGTGGCTAAGCCATGTCTCTGCTATATCCTTTCTTTCAGGAGTGCTAGCTCTGCAAGGTTCGCAGGAGAGCTTCTGTAAAGTTTGTAAGGTAGAAGACGAGATACTGGCAGAAGTAAAGCTGTGAGTACCGAGCGTGAGTCGTGCTTCGGTAGCTCAGATGGTAGAGCACTTGCCCGTGAAAGGCAAAGGTCCCGAGTTTGAGTCTCGGTCGGGCACACAGTTTTAATCTGCCAGGAAGTTTCATGTTTTCATCAAGTTAACAATGTTGAATTTTGTACCAGAAAGTGATGATTTGCGGAAAGCATTAATTTTTTGTTTTCATTTGAAAAATAGTGCTGCAGAGTTGCATCGAATGCTTGTCAAGGCATATGGCGATCATGCTGTATCAGAAGCAACATGCAAAAGATGGTTGCAACAGTTCAGAAATAATGATTTTGATGTAAGAAATTAAGAACGTGGAAGACCACCAAAAAAGTTCGAAGATGCCGAACTGCAAGCAATATTGGATGAAGATGATACTTTGAGCCAGATGCAAATGGCAGCAATGCTAAATGTTGCACAACAAGCTATGGGAAAGATCCAGAAGTGTGGAAAATGGGTGCCACATGAATTGAATGAAAGAGAGATGGAAAACCAAAAAACCATTTGTCAAATCAACATGAAAGAAAATCAGTTTTGCATCGAATTGTTACTGGCGATGAAAAATTTATTTATTTTAAGAATCCTAAATGGGAAAAATCTTGGGTTAATCCGGGACAACCATCAACATCGACTGCAAAACCAGATCAATTCGGCAAGAAGACAATGCTCTGTGTTTGGTGGGATCAGAAAGGTGTGGTGTATCATGAGCTTCTAAAACCCAGTGGAACTGTGAATACTAATCACTACATACAACAAATGCTCAATTTGAACTATCCATTGATCGGAAGAAAGATCAGAATAGGCCAGAAGACATGGCAAAGTAATTTTTTTACACGACAATGCACCTGCACACAAAGCAAAACTGGTTCAGGATACAATCAAAACACTTGGCTGGGAGCTGCTATCCCACCTGCCATATTCACCAGACTTGGCCCCTTCTGACTACCATTTGTTTTCATCAATGTGACACGCATTGGCTGAGGAACACTTCGATTCCTACGAAGAAGTCGAAACTTGGGTGTCTGATTGGTTTGCTTCAAAAGACGAGCATTTCTGTTGGCGCAGTGTCAACAAATTGCCAGAAAGGTGGTCAAAATGTATAGAAAGCAATGGTCAGTACTTTGAATAAAATGTTTTTACTTTTCAATTCAAAATTAGTGTTTCAATTTCACAACAACAAAAAATGCTCATATCATACCGGTACACCTGGTAAAGGGTGAGAAGTCTTAACACTCCTTTTACTTCGCGATTGGTTACACATATTGAAATATGGTTTTTGGCAAAAGGTTACAGCACCGAGGTGCATGTATGTTTTTAGCATTGATGCCAACAGAGATACCGAAGCAAGTACATTTTTTTAAAATGGAAACTTATACTATATATAACTGCATTCATTAGCTCTTGAGAAGACAATTACAAGTGATGTGGCATTTGTCTATGCTGACATTGAAATATGCCACCAAAAAATTCGAGAAATTTCCTAGAGTTTGAGAGCAAGGGGGGCCAGAATCAACATTAGTGCAAACACTGGCATGTACAGCTCTCACGCTACACTGTCATAATGTCAACGCATTTTCCTGTATGTTTATCTGCACTGCAAGCCACTTATTTCTGCTTCAACATTCATTAGATGCAGATGTGTAAACCAATGAGAAGTTGGATACACTACTTTTATAAGGTGAATATAAAAGAAATGCCACAAAAACAGTACAGCAGTACAGAGCTATTGATTCAGATCACAAATGACCAACACATCAGGTAACTGCGCAAATAATTAAGATTGCTAGTGCGGACAGGCTGCTGTAATGTCAAAAAGAGGGCAAGAAAGAAGACTGCAACTGACAACACTAAAATACTGTTCTGCCTACAATCCCACGAATCCACACAGTGGTACGACCCATGTTGCTAAGGAGTGTGGAATGAGTCAGATGAGTGTCATTCGCATCCTGCATCAACAGAATTTCTATACCTATCATCTGTCACTACCTCAAGCACTAGACAACCATGATTTTGAATGTTTTACAGAACTTCAGCAACTGAGAGATGACCCTACATTTTCCCAACATGTGCTCTTTACCATTGGGGCGACGTTTACTCATCATGCTAATGTAAATTTGCTTAAAATGCATCCGAAAATCCACACTGGCTTCATCAGGGGCAACAACAGCCATGGAGCTTATATGTACGGTGCACCATCATTCCTATCTTTGGCTTCCAAGACAACTTTCTGTATAGGCCCACTGCACATGGCACTCAGTGAAATCTCGCAGGAGGAGAGAGGGATGGCATTTGTGGATGAGGTCCTCAACAGCCTCATTATCCACATGTTCGCGAGGGACAGCTATTTCTGGAATGTGAGTGATGTGGGTAAAAAGATACAGAATGGTATGCATTATGGACAAATACCACCACTCCACCCTCAGCCTCTCATGACTTGCATCATCCTCCTTGTGAATGGTGTAGCCGTAGAAGCACAGTGTTGCTTCAAGACTTCGAATGTGTCTTATGTACAGACAAGGGCCTATACTCCTTTAAAAGCTTCAGTTCTGCAACACATGTACTTAAATTATTTACATTATATTTCAGTATAGGAACTATTAATCAGAATGATCAGGTAAGGGTGCTCCTTCCCCTTCTCTCTCCCTCCCACCCTCCCCCTCCCCTCCCCCTTTGTGACACATGCTGGACACAGATTGGAGAGAAGAATGATGGATCTGCATAATCAGCATTAGTATCCAGCTTCAATTCAGACAAAGCTTTGTTGACAATGATATTTCCTCCTCTGTTTCAAGCAAGGTTTCTTTTAGTTTTGCCTCTTCCTTGGTAAGGATTTTGCATTTTGTTCTTGTGGTTAGGATCTTTGGCTAAGATTAAACTGTTCAGTGCATTTAGCTTTGTGGCTGAGGGTTATGTCTGCATTTTGAAAGTGACCTTTGCTAGAACTGGCTTAGGAGCACCTGCAGGCTTAGTAACACAGCTATTATTGGATGTACATTTACTTGTGTCAAAAACAGTTATCCACATTTGCATGGCAACAGAAACGCTTTAGCTACGTTCACTCTAATTTCTTGAATTTCCCTTTCTTTGTAATTACTTGAGTAACTCACTCTAAAGCCTGGCATTGAGTATAATGATCCAGCTTCGTGGGCATCTTTCCCACGTGTTACCTAGCTATTGTATCCTCTTGTGGTGTGACCATATCTTTGACTTTTATAGCCAAGGTTCAGGCTGGGTCACTAGGACTCACCATCAGTCTAATAAGCCTTTCTGTGCTGTGGAAGTGCATGCAAACAAAGTTAGAATCAAAGAGGGTAGTCTTCTGCAGTTTCCATTCACTCAAAACATCGTATTCCTCATTCTCTGTGGAGTTTGATGCCATTACTGAAGCTAAGTGTGTTGTGCTTTTCTACTGCCGTAGTGTACTGACCAAATTCCCTATAGTTCAGAAGTGTGTTTGCTTGTCTAGATGTGGCAGTTTCAACCAAAAGCATCCCTTTATGAAGTTGCTTGACTGGCTTTATAGTTCTATAAACACACTAACATTTTGTTGACTAAGAGACTCAGTGCATCCCTTAACTCACTTTGCCACAATTAAGACTTTTTGACAAATTTGTGCCCTGTTACAACTATTGAGGTTGGATGCTCTTAATGTGGTTGCATGTCGTCTCCTTTGGGGGACCCTCTTACTTGTGTGCAGCTGGTCATTCTAACAGCACATTCTTACCATTGAGCGATCTGTTTTTGTGTGAGGTTCCACACTGTTCGCACTATAACTATGGATCTATACAGCCCCATCCCAGCAGAGCTTCACTTGGCTGACTAAGGCTGAAATGCAGAAGGTTTCCTTAAGGTTCTCTACTAATGACTTGTCTAAATAGCCATCTATCGAATTGATATTCAACCCTGCTTGAGATTGAGGATTTTTATACAGACATTTATACAATCCTCAGTGTCCAAAACATACAATCTTGCACGATCATCCCCCACAGTGGTCACTGGAGCGTGTTCAGAATTTAAAGTAACAGAACACTGGTGGCATTTTCCAAACCATAACTCAGAAAGCCGGACTTCCCTTTGTTCATTACTGGCCACCACAGGTTGGGGGGGGGGGGGGGGGCAGGGGTTAATTATACAGGACACTCCTCCCAAGGTTACACTTCCAGTATGGAGAAGAGAATAGTACTGGAAAGGCATGGAGCCCTACATATGCTCACCAGAGTTGTACGTTCCATGTGGGAGATGGTTATGTTCTTGTAGTGTTTGTTATTGGTGACAAATGGAAATTGTCAAGCATTGCATGTACAAGGTACAGCTATTGTGTCCTGTATGTGAACTTCATCAGGCAAGCAGATACTGCATTGCTAATCAAGAAAGCTTAATTAATATTTTCTTAAACCTACCAATGCACAGCTTTTGAACTGCCAGATAAGTCTCACAGTCATGAGAAAGAAGTAGGTGGCATAGACAATTGCTTAGTAAGTTTAAAATCACAGAATTTTTTACTCAACTGCAGAAAACTTACGTAAAACTCAGAAACTACAAATTTTATTGGTAATCGATGGGAACTGTTACGGATATGAAAGAAAATGAGCTTCAGGACCTTAAAATGACCAACAACTGGAAAATACTTGGAGAGCAACAGTACTGAGGCTGCACACACTGGATTTTTAAGAATACATGAGACCCAAGATAGAAGAACATCTTAATTTATTATAATGGTACATATGTAAACCAGAACCCCATAAGATTAAACATCCAAAAAAAGACCCACTGGATTTGGTGGTCTGAAAGTTCTGCCTACTGTTGGGCACACGGTATCAGCAGTATTTTATGGTTCCAGCCAAGTGTGATTAACAGAAATATCAACTTGATACAAGGGAACTGTTGCACTAACACAACACATGACCACTCCCTGGATTTAATTCTTGATAACTTGCACGTATTTAAATGGGTGGATGGATGGATGCATGCATGCAATGACAACCTACTTTCATGAAGAATTATACAGTGCCTTCCTTTCTTCCACTTGAATTCAGCCAGACATTAGGTGTATGCTGAAATATAACTTCCTAGGCACCTAGTAGGGTACCACAAGTTTTCTTGTTCTCATACACAAAGATTTTGCATTTGTCATTTTCCCTTTTAGTGCTTCCAGTCCTGATAATTCATGTGCATCTCAAACCCCACTCTCAGCTGACATTAAAAGAGCCTTAAACTATTCCATACAGTTTCTGTGTTGTCTTTGTTCATGAGTGAAATGACTCAAAGGTACAGCATAGCATATAGGACACAACTTTATGGTGTCACTAGTTAAATTTTGACTGCAAATGATGACCTTACATCCCCCACACCCCTTATCTGCTGCTCCTTTTCCCTGAGAGAGGGAATTGTTTCTGCAAAAGGTGGGTGGCGGTGGTGGTAGTGGTTGTGAAAGAAAGATGAAAATGGAATACGATGTCACAAAATGAATGACTTATATTAGTTGTCATTAAACATGTGAATAAGCTTAACCAGGAACAAATAAAGCAATGCTGCAATTTTCATCTTTTCACCCATTTGCATGTTTTGACACAATATTTCCTTCCTGGCAGGTGAGCTTCACATAAGTGATGAATATTATTTTACAATTTACGTAGCTAATGATTTTAAGGAGATGAGACCTGGATAAACTGACTAAACCAGAGGTTGTACAGAGTTTCAGGGAGAGCATAAGGGAACAATTGACAGGAATGGGGGAAAGAAATACAGTAGAAGAAGAGTGGGTAGCTTTGAGGGATGAAGTAGTGAAGGCAGCAGAGGATCAAATAGGTAAAAAGACAAGGGCTAGTAGAAATCCTTGGGTAACAGAAGAAATATTGAATTTAATTGATGAAAGGAGAAAATATAAAAATGCAGTAAATGAAGCAGGCAAAAAGGAATACAAACGTCTCAAAAATGAGATCGACAGGAAGTGCAAAATGGCTAAGCAGGGATGGCTAGAGGACAAATGTAAGGATGTAGAGGCTTATCTCACTAGGGGTAAGATAGATACTACCTACAGGGAAATTAAAGAGACCTTTGGAGATAAGAGAAGGACTTGTATGAATATCAAGAGCTCAGATGGAAACCCAGTTCTAAGCAAAGAAGGGAAAGCAGAAAGGTGGAAGGAGTATATAGAGGGTCTATACAAGGGCGATGTACTTGAGGACAATATTATGGAAATGGAAGAGGATGTAGATGAAGATGAAATGGGAGATATGATACTGCGTGAAGAGTTTGACAGAGCACTGAAATACCTGAGTCGAAACAAAGCCCCCGGAGTAGACAATATTCCATTGGAACTACTGACAGCCGTGGGAGAGCCAGTCCTGACAGAACTCTACCATCTGGTGAGCATGATGTATGAAACAGGCGAAATATCCTCAGACTTCAAGAAGAATATAATAATTCCAATCCCAAAGAAAGCAGGTGTTGACAGATGTGAAAATTACCAACTATCAGTTTAATAAGTCACAGCTGCAAAATACTAACACGAATTCTTTACAGACGAATGGAAAAACTAGTAGAAGCCAACCTCGGGGAAGATCAGTTTGGATTCCGTAGAAACACTGGAACACGTGAGGCAATACTGACCTTACGACTTATCTTAGAAGAAAGATTAAGGAAAGGCAAACCTATGTTCCTAGCATTTGTAGACTTGGAGTAAGCTTTTGACAATGTTGACTGGAATACTCTTTCAAATTATGAAGGTGGCAGGGGTAAAATACAGGGAGCGAAAGGCTATTTACAATTCGTACAGAAACCACATGGCAGTTATGAGAGTCGAGGGACATGAAAGGGAAGCAGTGGTTGGGAAGGGAGTGAGACAGGGTTGTAGCCTCTTCCCAATGTTATTAAATCTGTATATTGAGCAAGCAGTAAAGGAAACAAAAGAAAAATTAGGAGTAGGAATTAAAACCCATGGAGAAGAAATTAAAACTTTGAGGTTCGCTGATGACATTGTAATTCTGTCAGAGACAGCAAAGGACTTGGAAGAGCAGTTGAATGGAATGGACAGTGTCTTGAAAGGAGGATATAAGATGAACATCAACAAAAGCAAAACGAGGATAATGGAATGTAGTCGAATTAAGTCGGGTGATGCTGAGGGAATTAGATTAGGAAATGAGACACTTAAAGTAGTAAAGGAGTTTTGCTATTTGGGGAGCAAAATAACTGATGATGGTCGAAGTAGAGAGGATATAAAATGTAGACTGGCAATGGCAAGGAAAGCGTTTCTGAAGAAGAGAAATTTGTTAACATCCAGTATTGATTTAAGTGCCAGGAAGTCATTTCTGAAAGTATTTGTATGGAGTGTAGCCATGTATGGAAGTGAAACATGGACGATAAATAGTTTGGACAAGAAGAGAATAGAAACTTTCGAAATGTGGTGCTACAGAAGAATGCTGAAGATTAGATGGGTAGATCACATAACTAATGAGGAAGTATTGAATAGGATTGGGGAGAAGATGAGTTTGTGGCACAACTTGACAAGAAGAAGGGACCGGTTGGTAGGACATATTCTGAGGCATCAAGGGATCACCAATTTAGTATTGGAGGGAAGCGTAGAGGGTAAAAATCGTAGAGGGAGACCAAGAGATGAATACACTAAGGAGATTCAGAAGAATGTAGGTTGCAGTAGGTACTGGGAGATGAAAAAGCTTGCACAGGATACAGTAGAATGGAGAGCTGCATCAAACCAGTCTCAGGACTGAGGACCACAACAACAACGATTTTGATTGGTGATACAGCAGTAGCAGGCTTCAATCTACTTGGATAGACATTCTGAAACAACTAATTCAGGTTTCATCTAGTTAGTACGTCAATGTGTGCAACTTACTATCAATAAAAAGGTAACTGAATATTGATCAAACCTGGCTTACATTTTAGTTGTGATAGCCACTTCTCTTGAGCAATCATAATTACTACTTCAAAGTACAAAAATCCAAATTGCTAATAAAGTATGAAAAGTGCACTTAAGATGTTAGAACCTGAGCCGCACGGGGTTAGCCCTGCAGTCTAAGGCGTTGCAGTCACGGACTGTGCGGCTGGTTCTGGCGGAGGTTCGAGTCCTCCCTCAGGCATGGGTGTGTGTGTGTTTGTCCTTAGGATAATTTAGGTTAAGTAGTGTGTAAGCTTAGGGACTGATGACCTTAGCATTGAAGTCCCATAAGATTTCACACACATTTGAACATTTTTGTTAGAACCTGAACTCTGTTACTGACAAAGAGACTACAAGGCTTCAAAATCAACCTATCAAAATTCACTCAACATTGTGTTGTGTGTTCAGATTACAGAAGAACAGTAGAACATCTTCAACTATAACCTTAAAATGTGTTTTAACATCTGATCTCAAAACTTCAAAGAAAAGGAAATTAAGTATGGATCAACTCCACTCACAAATCCCCTCCATATAAAATGATTAAAAGCTTCAAAGTGGACACACAGAACCAAATGGCATGTTCACCCCTTATCCTGGACATTTCTCCAGTGAATGCTCTGTCTCTCAAGAAACCAAAATCAGTCTGATGACTGCCTGAATAAATATCTCAAAGAATCAAGTAATGAGCATGCACCTGAAACACTGAAGTATTGCCATTATAAATGGTTACACTATTATTCCTTAGTTTAGAAGGCGTCAACGATTCCCATTAATTCACCTCAGCACACATTAAAATGCCTTTTGTACACAAAAATCTTAATAATCTGAACTGTAAAGTTTGATTTCAGCACAATGAGATTACTATTAAAGGAGTATACACTCCTGGAAATGGAAAAAAGAACACATTGACACCGGTGTGTCAGACCCACCATACTTGCTCCGGACACTGCGAGAGGGCTGTACAAGCAATGATCACACGCACGGCACAGCGGACACACCAGGAACCGCGGTGTTGGCCGTCGAATGGCGCTAGCTGCGCAGCATTTGTGCACCGCCGCCGTCAGTGTCAGCCAGTTTGCCGTGGCATACGGAGCTCCATCGCAGTCTTTAACACTGGTAGCATGCCGCGACAGCGTGGACGTGAACCGTATGTGCAGTTGACGGACTTTGAGCGAGGGCGTATAGTGGGCATGCGGGAGGCCGGGTGTACGTACCGCCGAATTGCTCAACACGTGGGGCGTGAGGTCTCCACAGTACATCGATGTTGTCGCCAGTGGTCGGCGGAAGGTGCACGTGCCCGTCGACCTGGGACCGGACCGCAGCGACGCACGGATGCACGCCAAGACCGTAGGATCCTATGCAGTGCCGTAGGGGACCGCACCGCCACTTCCCAGCAAATTAGGGACACTGTTGCTCCTGGGGTATCGGCGAGGACCATTCGCAACCGTCTCCATGAAGCTGGGCTACGGTCCCGCACACCGTTAGGCCGTCTTCCGCTCACGCCCCAACATCGTGCAGCCCGCCTCCAGTGGTGTCGCGACAGGCGTGAATGGAGGGACGAATGGAGACGTGTCGTCTTCAGCGATGAGAGTCGCTTCTGCCTTGGTGCCAATGATGGTCGTATGCGTGTTTGGCGCTGTGCAGGTGAGCGCCACAATCAGGACTGCATACGACCGAGGCACACAGGGCCAACACCCGGCATCATGGTGTGGGGAGCGATCTCCTACACTGGCCGTACACCACTGGTGATCGTCGAGGGGACACTGAATAGTGCACGGTACATCCAAACCGTCATCGAACCCATCGTTCTACCATTCCTAGACCGGCAAGGGAACTTGCTGTTCCAACAGGACAATGCACGTCCGCATGTATCCCGTGCCACCCAACGTGCTCTAGAAGGTGTAAGTCAACTACCCTGACCAGCAAGATCTCCGGATCTGTCCCCCATTGAGCATGTTTGGGACTGGATGAAGCGTCGTCTCACGCGGTCTGCACGTCCAGCACGAACGCTGGTCCAACTGAGGCGCCAGGTGGAAATGGCATGGCAAGCCGTTCCACAGGACTACATCCAGCATCTCTACGATCGTCTCCATGGGAGAATAGCAGCCTGCATTGCTGCGAAAGGTGGATATACACTGTACTAGTGCCGACATTGTGCATGCTCTGTTGCCTGTGTCTATGTGCCTGTGGTTCTGTCAGTGTGATCATGTGATGTATCTGACCCCAGGAATGTGTCAATAAAGTTTCCCCTTCCTGGGACAATGAATTCACGGTGTTCTTATTTCAATTTCCAGGAGTGTAGTTACATTTTGTGAGAAACTTTTTTATGGGTGTTGGAATTAGTTGGCCAGTATAATAATCCAGTCTTCAGCCTGTTTACTTCTTTGGGGTGAAAGGGCCATTGCTTTTCATCAGTGCCTAGAAACTACTGATAACATGAGCTCTGTGCTATACAGAGATACTCCAGCTTGAAGAATACAACAACAAACTGAGTAATTTAGACTCGGTAAATAACAAAACCACAATTACATTATTTTCAGGACACATATTATTCATTGCGTTCTATTAAACCACATAAAATACCACCATGATTTTAAAATTAAATGATTACAATTTAAATGATTACAATTTTCTCTATGTATGTATGTATGTATGTCTTAATTTGAAACAATGATACCCATTCCCAGATTTATTTCAGGGACTGCTATGGACATCTATAACAGTTTTCTTTATACAGTTGACACTGTTGCAATCAATTTGATAGCTGGTCTACAAAAACTGATGTGTGTTTTAGTGGAAAACATTTTCTGTGTGAGAAACTCTGATAAGGAAACTTATGAGATGCTACCCATAAGTTCCCAAAATCCAACACTAAACACAATCACATCATACAAGACTTATTCAACACCATCACTTTCAAAGTAGTCCCCCAGGGAGTCCAGATACTGGTTCCAGGACTTTTGCCATGAATGGAATGCACCCTGGAAGTCTCTGTCCCTCTGAGCGTTCAGCACCACTTGTGATTCCACCTAAATTTCTTCTATTGTGACAAATTTTATGGTCATATTCATAAACGCAAATTTCGTCACCTGTAATGACCTTAGAAAGAAAATCTATTCATGCATTGCTCTTTCTGATCATCACTCAGCAGTTGTGGCATGAACTTTGCAGCAATCCTTCTCATGTTCAATTTTTCCGACAAAATCTGCAGGCATGTGCCATATGATAGTCCCGTGATGTTATAAATTTCTTGAACGATTTGCCTGTGAACAAAACTGACATTTTCTGGTGTAATGTCAGCAGATGGTTGTTGATTTGTTTAAGGATTAAATGGATCAAATTGTGGGGTCATCAGTCCCTCCTACTTGAAATAGGCAGGGCAACAAAACTACACACAAAAGAAGGCCCTACTGCACAAAACACAAGGTAAGAAAACCCCAAGGTCTACTGAATGTCAACAAAGCCTAGATAAAGGAACAATGAAGATAAAAAGGTGGAGGGGGGGGGGGGGGGGAAGAAAGATGGGAAAGGTGCCCGGTCCAAGGAGCAGCAGGCAGACTTATGGGGGAGATACGTTCTGCCACTTACCAGAGGCACCTCACTCAACAACACACAGTAAAAACTAGTGACATGGACAGGGCACGAGAATCACAAGACAGTAGAAAATCACAATTATATGACATTGGCTAACCGCCAATAAGTGTTGAAGCATTTGGTTGTGGATCCAGTCTGGCCCCGGAGTGATGTTGGGGCAGAGAGCAAGAGCACTGGCAAATTCCCACTCACTAAATGGGGCATTATAAGGCTCAAGCAATGGCGAATGGAAGATAATGGGAGTCGTTCCAGATGGAGTTTGAGAAGACAGAAAGTGGGTGGATGGCAGACTGATGCTGAGGACAGGGTGAAATGACAAGCAAAACGATCATCGATGGAGTCCGAGCTGGTGAGGATAACACTATTCAGGGAAATTCCCTGGGCACCCGTAGGAAGATGGCAGCCAAAAATGCACCCGATTGTTGCACACATGCACAGAGGGAGTATGCACCCTTACAGTAGCAACATATAGTTCCAACAAAACAGTTTCTTGCATTTAATTAGATAACGAACCTAGGCAAAAATTTGTTTAAAGGCCACAGTGTGGTGCGCATGATGGCAGTCTTTAATAACAACAGCAATTTTGGGAGTCCACCAAGGGACAGTCTTCCCTCAGGGAGATCCAAAATGTGGGGGGGAGGGGGGGAGGGGGGGGATGGAGGGAGGGAAGGAGGGAGGGGGGGGAGAGAGAGAGAGAGAGAGAGAGAGAGAGAGAGAGAGAGAGAGAGAGAGAGAGGGGGGGGGGGGGATTGCTGAAGCACCTGCTGAAAGGGTGGCATCAGTAAAACTCTGTACGGACTTTTCAATGTCTTCATGTGGTGGAGCAGTTGGGATGGCAGCAACAGAACAGACATCCCAATCTGCATCAGCATCAGTAGGGGTCCACATAGAAAAGTGTCCCCACTGATTTGAGGGAGGGAGAAATCCAAGGCTACAAAAGAAGGCTACACAAAAATGTGTGGGAGCTTCAGTGTTGAGGAGGCAGAGATCAAGCCCTGCCAGCAAGTCATCATCAATCCTGCCCCAGTCAGTGGTTGCAGTATGACCCCACAAAGGGTTATCAGTGTCAAAATCCCCAAGGAGAAGGAAGGTATGAGGGAGCTGTCTAAGGAGGGCACAAAGAGCAGGAAGCATAGCAAACCAGTCTGAGGGTGTGATAAAGATTGCATATTGTTACCACACAGAGTAAATGGATCCAAATGGACACTGCTTCCAGTGCGATTTGTAGGGAAACCCAGGAAGAAACAATGAATATGTGGACCAATGTACAGACAGCACCAGAGGCTCGCAAAGGGCCAACCCAGTTCCAGTCCAAAACACTAAGAGTTGGTGAATGAGTATCCACAAAGAGAGATTCCTGCAAAATAACACAAACTACAGAGTAGAGAGGAAGAGCAATTTCAGAAGGTGATGACAGTAGCCATTACAGTTCCACTGGAGGAGAGTAGTACAAGAGCCCAGATGGACACTGTGCCAAGTCAGTGTTCGTCACTGGCAAGGATGGAGTGATGTCCATGAATGTAAGATCGAACCCTGATTGAGGGGGAGGAAGCGACACCTTCTGGGATGTCAACGGAGGCGCGGGGCAGGGGGGGGGGGGGGGGGGGAGCACTCTCCCAAGACTTACACTCCTCCTCCTCACAACAGGTGGAGGTGTGGTTGGGAAGAGAGCAAGTCACAGCAACATCAGCATCCAAAAGAGAATGAGTGGCCTAGAGACCCACAGGGCGTGTCCAACAAAAAGTAACAAGCTTCTTGTCCTGGAGATGCCTGGGTGGGGGCTCTTAGAGGGAGCCAATCACTGGCAGGTGCCAGAGAAGAGGGTTTGTTCTCAGGATGAGGAGAAGCAGCAGTTCTGTGAAGGGAGGAAACAACAACCACCAGGAAGGAGGAACGGTAAGGGGGACAGGATGGAGGTGAAGAGGAAGGAATGGAAAGAGGAGGAGGATGATGAAAGGACACAAACGAAGCAAAGACTGACAAAGCCGGACAGTAGGATATATAGTAGACGGTTTTGAAATTCCTGAATCTTCCTTTCCTTTTTATAGATCAGGCAATCTGGCTAGCAAGAAGAAGAATGTACACCAGAACAGTTCATGCACTAGGGCAGTTCATGCACTAGGGCAGTAGGGAGCAAGGAGTCATCACATGTAGAGGGCAGCTGCAGTTACAACAAATAGGAGTCACCACACATCGTGAAGAAGTGTGATCAAAATGGAAACACTGATGCATGCAACACGTGTTATGCCACTTCTAGCAGCACTCAGCTGTACAGTCATTTGCAAGTATGGGTTATACAAATTTCAGCATCTTCTGAGTAGAATTTCATGGGTAAAATCTCAAATGTTCACAGGGCAAAATGAACCAAGACAATGGTTACACAGTGCCATTTTTCATGTTGGTATTTCTGGCATGTTATCATCGGTGCAAAAGTGAACTAAATCCAATGATAATGGCAGACCAAGATTGAGAAATTCACAAGTCAAATTACAGCGATGTTGGCGTTTCATGATGTAAGTTCCATCCTCTGTACAACCAAGCACACACTGTATGTTGTTGTTGTCTTCAGTCCTGAGAATGGTTTGATGCAGCTCTCCCTGCTACTCTATCCTGTGCAAGCTTCTTCACCTCCCAGTACTTACTGCAACCTACATTCTTCTGAATCTGCTTAGTGTATTCATCTCTTGGTCTCCCTCTACGATTTTTACCCTCCACACTGCCCTCCAAGGCTAAATTTGTGATCCCCTGATGCCTCAGAACATGTCCTACCAACCGGTCCCTCCTTCTTGTCAAGTTGTGCCACAAACTCCTCTTCTCCCCACTTCTGTTCAATACCTCCTCATTAGTTATGTGATCTACCCATCTAATCTTCAGCATTCTCCTGTAGCACCACATTTCAAAAGCTTCTATTCTCCTCTTGCCCAAACTATTTATTGTCCATGTTTCACTTCCATACATGGCTACACTCCATACAAATACTTTCAGAAACGACTTCCTGACACTTAAATCTATACTCAATGCTAACAAATTTCTCTTCTTCAGAAATGCTTTCCTTGCCATTGCTAGTCTACATTTCATATCGTCTCTACATCGAGCATCATCAGTTATTTTGCTCCCCAAATAGCAAAACTCCTTTACTACTTTAAGTGTCTCATTTCCTAATCTAATTCCCTCAGCATCACCCGACTTAATTTGGCTAAATTCCATTGTCCGCGTTTTGCTTTTGTTAATGTTCATCTTATATCCTCCTTTCAAGACACTGTCCATTCCGTTCAACTGCTCTTCCAAGTCCTTTGCTGTCTCTGACAGAATTACAATGTCATCAGCGAACCTCAAAGTTTTAATTTCTTCTCCATGGATTTTGATTCCTACTCCGAATTGTTCTTTTGTTTCCTTTACTGCTTGCTCAATATACAGATTTAATAACATTGGGGAGAGGCTACAACCCTGTCTCACTCCCTTCCCAACCACTGCTTCCCTTTTATGTCCCTCGACTCTCATAACTGCCATCTGGTTTCTGTACGAATTGTAAATAGCCTTTCGCTCCCTGTAATTTACCCCTGCCACCTTCATAATTTGAAAGAGTATTCCAGTCAACATTGTCAAAAGCTTACTCCAAGTCTACAAATGCTAGGAACGTAGGTTTGCCTTTCCTTAATCTTTCTTCTAAGATAAGTCGTAAGGTCAGTATTGCCTCACGTGTACCAACATTTCTACGGAATCCAAACTGATCTTCCCCGAGGTTGGCTTCTACCAGTTTTTCCATTCGTCAGTAAAGAATTCGTGCTAGTATTTTGCAGCTGTGACTTTTTAAACTGATAGTTCGGTAATTTTCACATCTGTCAACACCTGCTTTCTTTGCGATTGGAATTATTATATTCTTCTTGAAGTCTGAGGGTATTTCGCCTGTCTCATACATCTTGCTCACCAGATGGTAGAGTTTTGTCAGGACTGGCTCTCCCAAGGCCATCAGTAGTTATAATGGAATGTTGTCTACTCCCGGGGCCTCGTTTCGACTCAGGTCTTTCAGTGCTCCGTCAAACTCTTCACGCAGTATCGTATCTCTCATTTCATCTTCATCTACATCCTCTTCCATTTCCATAATATTGTCCTCCAGTACATTGCCCTTGTATAGACCCTCTATATACTCCTTCCACCTTTCTGCTTTCCCTTCTTTGCTTAGAACTGGGTTTCCATCTGAGCTCTTGATATTTATACAAGTGGTGTCTGTATATGTGTGGATAGATATGTGTGTGTGTGCACTTTTTCCCCCTAAGGTAAGTCTTTCCGTTCCCGGATTGGAATGACTCCTTACCCTCTCCCATAAAACCCACATCCTTTCGTCTTTCCCTCTCCTTCCCTCTTTCCTGATGAGGCAACAGTTTGTTGCGAAAGCTTGAATTTTGTGTGTATGTTTGTGTGTCTGTCGACCTGCCAGCACTTTCATTTGGTAAGTCACAGGACTTTTCTGTGGAGGATGAAAAAGGCATTTTTCTTTTGAACTACTGTTATTTATATATGGCTGGTTAAAACTACGAGGTCATCGGCCCTTTGTTCCTAATAAAACAATGCCGCAAGTGCGAGAATATAACAGACGAGACATAACACAAAACAGAAAGAAAGGAAAAACCACAAGAACGAAGGGAAGGTTCATTCACTAAAAAGAACAAAAGAGACAAGAAAACAACAGAGAGATATAATAAACAGAGAGTAAAACAAGGAAGCAGATTACAGTGGCCGGCCGACCACGAAAAGAAGAAGGAAAAGCCAGCCACCCTGCAACACATTAAAACCTATACCCTAAAGGCACTAGGATGGAGGAGACAGAGGGACAAAGGACATGAGTTAAAACTCAGATTGAGTGATGAAACCCACCCTCACAGATGAAACATAAAATCAAATCAGCCGATGAGGTGTTGTCCGTTAAAATCAATGAAACGAGTCCGGCAACCGAAGATGAAGTCACAGGGCAGCCACAGAAAGGCAGAGCAGAAGAATAAGAGCCACTGTCAACCAGGTGCCGCACCAACACTAAAGTGGGTCTTCACGGTGCAAGAGGTAGCCGTGGGTCGCCCAGGCATAGCCAATGCGGAGTCGGCAGAGAACCACCTAGTCCCTGCGAGAGGCCATCTTTGAGGACTTCCACACATTCGTGGTCCCCTTAATGGCACGCAGTTTGTTGTGTGTACTGAGATTTTGCCATTGCGTCTCCCAGAGCTGAAAAACTTTGCTGCGTAATCATGAATGCAGGTCAGTTGCAAGGATACCCATCTCCAGAAATGGTTTCCGTGTAGCCTGTTTGGACAGCCTGTCAGCAAGTTAATTTCCTAGGATTCTGACATGACCACGGGTCCAGACGAACACCACCGAACGGCTGGGCCGTTTCAGGGCATAGATGGACTCCTGGATGGATGCTTCCAAAGGATGACAAGGATAGCACTGGTCAATAGTTTCCAGCCTGCTCAAAGAGTCAGTACATATAAGGAAAGACTCACCAGGGCATGAACAGGGATACTGAAGTGCAATGACCACCAGCTCTGCAGTGAATACACTGCAGCCATCAAATAGGAATGCTGTTCAATATGGCCACTGTGAACGTAGGCAAAGCCAACGCGACCATCAGCCATAGAGCCGTCAATGTAAACATGTCGAGAATTGAGAGGAAGTGACAGCGGAGAGCCGCGGGGTTAGGGGCGTGTGAAAGGTCCAGACGAAGCTGCAGTAGAGGTGTACACCATGGAGATGTACGTGAATTGACCGCAAGTAGTGGTGGTAAAGGGAAGGACTTCAGTTTGGAGAGAAGGGACTGCACACAAACCGTAATTGTTAGCCCCGACCTGCGCAACCGATGCGGGAGGTGGACTGCTGCAGGTGGGAAAAGGAGACGGTAATTCTGATGCTCAGGAGAACTACGAATGTGTGCTGCGTAACTGGCGAGCAGTTGTGCACATCTGATCTGCAATGGAGGTACCCCAGCCTCCACGAGTGTGCTGGTCACCGGACTCGTCCTAAAAGCTCCTGTCGCTAGTCAAACCCCGCAGTGGTGCACAGGGTCAAGTAAATGCAATGCTGAGGGTGCTGATGAACCATATATAACACTCCCATAGTCAATTCGGGACTGGACAAGGGCTCTGTAGAGCCGCAGCAGCGTAGAGCGATCTGCACCCCAATTGGTGTTGCTCAGGTAACGGAGGGCATTTATGTGCTGCCAGCACTTCTGCTTAAGCTGACAAAGATGAAGTAAAATCAATTGTGTGCCAAAAACCAGCTATAAGAATGTATGTGTCTCCACTACAGTGAGTGAACAGTCATGAAGGTAAAGTTCCGGGTCCAGATGAATGACATGACGCTGACAGAAGTGCAAGACACATGACTTTGTGGCTGAAAACTGAAAGCCGTGGGCTAGAGCCCATGACTGCGCCTTGTGGATGGCTCCCTGTAGACAACGCTCAGCAACATGAGTACTAGAGCAGCAGTACGAAATGCAGAAGTCTTCTGCACACAGAGAAGGTGAGATAGAGGGCCCGCAGCTGCTGCCTAGACAATTAATGTCCACTAAAAATGGAGACACACTCGATACAGAGCCTTGCGGGACTCCATTCTCCTGGATATGGATGAAACTATGGGAGGCACAAACCTGGACACAGAAAGTATGGAGAGAGAGAGAGAGAGGAAGTTTTGGATAAAAATTGGGAGTGGGCCCTGGAGAAAATTGGGAGTGGGCCCTGGAGACCCCACTCATACAATGTGGCAAGGATATGAAGTCGCCAGGTTGTGTCATATGCTTTACGTACTTCAAAAAAGACGGCAATCAGGTGTTGCCAACTGGAAAAGGCTTTTAGGATGGCAGACTAGAGGTACCCTGGCGGAAGTCGCCCTGACATGGAGCCAGTAGGCCACATGACTCCAGAACCCAAACCAACCGCTGATATACCATACGTTGCAGCAGCTTACAAACAATGTTTGTGAGGCTGATGGGCCGATACCTATCCACATCAAGCAGGTTTTTACCAGGTTTGAGCACTGGAATGCTGGTGCTCTCCCGCCATTGCAATGGAAAGATGCCATCGCACAAGATCCAGTTGGAGATGATGAGATGTCACTTGTAGTCAGATGAGAGATGTTTAAAAATCTGGGTGTGGATCTGGTCAGGCCCAGGAGCTGTGTTGGGGCAATCTCTAAGAGCACTGAGGAGCTCCCACTCTGTAAATGGGGCATTATAGTATTCACCGTGGCATGCAGTGAATGAGAGAAAGTTCCCTTCCAGCCACCATTTGAGAGTGTGAAAGGCTGGTGAGTAATTCTCGAACACAGAGGCTCAAGCAAGGTGCTCAGCAATCGCGTTTGCATCAGTAGATAAAACGCCATTTATGGTAACACCGGGAACACTTGTTGACGTCTGGTACCCGAAGAGACGTTTGATCTTTGCTCAGACTTTGGAAGGTGAAGTATGGCACCCAATGGTCAAGACTTATCTCTCCGAACACCCCTGTTTCTGTCGTTTGGAAAGTTGGCGAGCGCAGGCACAGAGCCGTTTAAAGGCTATGAGGTGCTCCAGGGAAGGATGTCGCTTATGCCGCTGTAGAGCTCACCGATGTTCCTTAATTGCTTCAGCGACTTCCGCTGTGGCTAAGCCATGTCTCCACAGTATCCTTTCTTTCAGGAGTGCTAGTTCTGCAAGGTTCGCAGGAGAGCTTCTGTAAAGTGTGGAAGGTAGGAGACGAGATATTGGCAGAAGTAAAGCTGTGAGTACTGGGCGTGAGTCGTGCTTCGGTAGCTCAGATGGTAGAGCACTTGCCCGCGAAAGGCAAAGGTCCCGAGTTCGAGTCTCGGTCGGGCACACAGTTTTAATCTGCCAGGAAGTTTCAACCACCAAGGGACTGCCTTACACTCGTACACTCTAAAGAGCGAGGGATAGTGTTTTCGGCTGCAGAAACAATTGTCGTAGTCACCTGCTCAACCATCACATCGATGTTCCCATGTGGATGAGATTCAATGGTGACAGCAGAGGTGGAGGTTTCCCAGTCCACCTTGTTTAAAGCTGACCTGGGCAGGCACCCGTGGGGGCTGACGCTGGGGCAGTGACAGGAAGATGAAGTGGTCACTATCACAAAGTTCTTCATGTGCTCTCCAGTGGATAGATGGGATAAGTCCTGAGCAGCAAATTGATACATCAATGGCCGAGGAACTACTATGGTCCACACTGAAATGTGTGGTGGCCTCAGTATTTAAGAGGCAGAGGTCGAACTGAGACAGTAAAGTTGACATCTCTGCCTCAGCCAGTAAGCATGGTGTCACCCCACAAGGGGTTATGGGCATTAAAATATCCCAAAAGTAGGAAAGGTTTAGGGAATTGATCAATCAGCACAGCTAATATATTCAGGGGTACTGCACCATCTGGAGGAAGGTATACATTGCAGACAGTTATTTCCTGTGTCTTCCTTATTCTGCAGCCACAGCTTCAAGAGGGGTTTGATGGGGCACAGCATCACTACAGGCTGAGTTTAGGACAAACACCTGACACTCAATTATAGTCACTACATTTCCTTTAATATCCCTTATACCCAGGGAGGGCAAGGGTCTGCATTGCCGGGAACCAGGTTTGCTGGAGGGCACTGCAGATAGCAGGTGTAAAGCTTAACAGTTGACATAGCTCAGCCAGACGGTGGAAAAAGCCACAGCAATTCCACAGGAGGATGATATCATGAGACTGGGAAGGCACGGAAAATTCAATGGGCAGTATACACCTCTGAGTCACCTGCTGCCACTGACTATTGCCTGAGCAGTCTGTATCCACTGTGTCTGAGGCTCTGGCGAGATCTAGGTCCTCAGTGGATGCCAAAATCTACACCCCATTCTCAGACACAGAGCTTGTAGGTAGCAGTAGTGCGGGTGCCACCGCAATTTCCTAGGGCTTAGGGTTTTTCCTTTTTGGTTTTCTCTCGCTGCTCCTTGGGTTTCCCTGGCTGGGAGGACTTCACTTGCTCAGTCTCCGGCCCCGAGGATGAGCGTGAAGCCCTAAAGACCAGATGCTTTTGGGCTCTTCAGCCACTGGCATATGTCCTCTTTCCCCTAGCAGAAACCTGGGAAGGGAGTGACTTTAGAGGCCCCTTCCTAGCGAGAGAAGCCGAAGAAGACTCAGGCTTCTCTGGCTTAAAAGTTGGGACTGACATCCCCGATGGTTTGCACGCGGGGAGGGGGGGGGGGGGGGGGGGTGTTGCTCCTGAAGTAGGTAGTGCAAGAACACAGGAACATCAAGGGGAATGCCCCCACCTACCATAACCATCATCAAGGGGGCAGGTGTAGTCGTCTGACTCAGAGGTGATGGTTGGCAGAGCTGATGGTGCCAGAACTGTTGTAGCAGCGGCTTAAGACGATGCATACGCACAGGATGCAGGGATTCAAAGTTTCTCTTAGCCTCAGTGTAGGTCAGTCTGTCCAGGGTCTTGTACTCTATGGTTTTCCTTTCTTTCTGGAGTATCCTGCAGTCTGGCGAGCAGGGAAAATGGTGCTCTCTGCAGTTGACATAGATGGGAGGTGGGGCACATGGAGTATTGGGATCTGACGGGCATCCGCAATCTTGACACGTGATGCTGGAAGTAAAGCAGGAAGACATATGGCCGAACTTCCAGCACTTAAAGCACCGCATCGGGGGAGGGATATAGGGCTTTACATCACGGCGGTAGATCATCACCTTGACCTTCTCGGGCAATGTATCACCCTCTAAGGCCAAGCTGAAGGCACCGGTGGCTACCTTATTATCCATCGGACCCTGGTGGACATGCCGGACGAAATGTAGACCTTGTCACTCTGAACTGGCGCGCAGTTCGTCAGACTGCAAAAGAAGGTCCCTGTGAAATATGATACTCTGGACCATAGTCAAGCTCTTATGGAGCGTGATGGTTACAGAAACATCCCCCAGCTTGTCACAAGCGAGTAACACCTGTGACTGGGCAGAGGATGCTGTTCTGATCAAGACTGACCGAGATCTCATTTTGGTCAAGCCCTCCATCTCCCCAAAGTTGTCCTCTAAAGGCTCAACAACAAAAAACTGAGGCTTCATCGTCATGAAAGATTCCCCATCAGCTCTCAACCACACAAGGGGCAAATAAGATCTGCTGACATCCTCAGCCTGACATTTCTCCCATGGTGTGGCTGGCCTGGGAGGGGAACAATTTGGGTTCATACTTCTGTGCATTGAATTGAGCTCGTGAACACTTAAGAGACTGCTGGTCTTTCACCACCAGCAAGAGATGATTGACTACGCTTCATCGCATGTCATCCGCCCTGATGCCACCCACTCGGACCAGCGGCCCTCCCCACGGGCGCCACCCAGCCGCAGCAAAGGCCACCTGGCAGGATGGCCATTGCCGGTAGTCCCGATGCCCCAGGGGGATGGGCATCTACCCCTTGGCATACGTGGGGAGTTAACGGCGCAGGCATCTGCAAAGCGATCCCTGTGTGGTCAGGGGGCTACAACCAACAGGGTACAGGGTGGCCCCACCACAATGGACTGGCTACCGTGCTGGATATCAGGTGCAAAGAAGTCCATGGTCGTCATCTTCATCTCTCTTGGTCTCCCTCTGCAATTTTTACCCTCCAATACTAAATTGGTGCTCCCTTGATGCCTCAGAATATGCCCTACCAACCAATCCCTTCTTCTCATCAAGTTGTGCCACAAATTTCTCTTCTCTCCAATTCTATTCAATATCTCCTCATTAGTTATGTGATCTACCCAACTAATCTTCAGCATTCTTCTGTAGCACCACATTTCAAAAGCTTCTATTCCCTTCTTGCCTAAACTATTTATCGACCATGTTTCACTTCCATACATGGCTACACTCCATACAAATACTATTATTGAAAGTTTAATCTGAACAAAACAACAACATACTCTATGACGACCACCAATATCAACTAATAATTATGAGCTTCAATTAACAACTGAACACACAAATCCTAAAAAAACTAATTCAATACCACTTTTTCCCCACGCATCTCAATGAAAATTATGTGCATAAACACTCATACTATCTTATACAACAAAAACTGAAAAACTATAAAAATGTACTTACCAACTAAATTCATCTGAATTCTAGGCTGGTATATCAACCAAAAAAACAGAATGACAAACATTAATGCAACCTGACAAAGAGGGGGTAAACAACCTGGGAGGTATATAGAGGACAGCCAGTGTGGTGGAAAGGTCAGTTTGGCAAACTGGAACGTGGGAGGTGGGAAGGGAATAACAAAATCAACATGAACTAGTCACCACCACAGTGGTCACCATGTGGTGACCATTGTAAGGAAGGGAGCAAGGGGGAGGAAGTAAGCAAAAGATCCATGGCAGAGAAAGTGCCATAAGCAACACTAAAATGGGTAGGGGAACCATCACAAGTTTTGATCCACGGCAAATCTATCTGTAAGGAGGAACAGACACCAGACGAAAAAGCACTGCCCTACAAGAGGTGATTGGCATTTAAGTCCCCAAGGATGAGGAAGGGAGGGAGAAGTTGCTGAAAGTTGGCAACTAGGTCAGTGGGCAAAGGTGGCCTGTCAGGAGGGGGAGAGATTGCAAACGGTGACCGTAGATTCTCAGTGGACCCGGATGGCAGCCACTTCCAATGTGGCACAAAGGGGGACCCATCTACTAACAAAGTCTGTATGGACCAATGTGGAAACACAATTAGAAGCCCTCAAAGGGCCAACCTGGTTCCACAAAGGCTCACTGAGTGAGCATCAGTAAAATGAGATTTCCAGAGTATGACAAGCTACAGAGTAAAAGGAAATGAAGGATTGCAACTCCAGAAGGTGACAGTAGATCCATTACAGTTCCATTGAATAAGAACAGAATGAGGATCCAAATGGGAGGTAAATAAACCAAAGCCAGACACACTGTCTGGGCACCATCCGTCACCAACAAGGATGGGGTGATGTCCATAAACAAAAGGTCAGACTCAGGTCTTGAGGGGGAGTTGGCACCTCTGGGGCCTTGTCCTAGTACTTCTGTTTCCTCCTCCTCCTCCTCCTCTTCCTCCCCCCCCCCCCCCTCTCTCTCTCTCTCTCTCTCTCTCTCTCTCTCTCTCTCTCTCTCTCCCTCTCTCTCTCTCTCTGGGAGCCTCACTGTAGGATGGATGATCAAGGGATTTTTACTCATACATCTTCGTTTCCTTCTTATAAACTGAGCAATATGTGGAGCGTGGAGAGTGATGGTCATGACAATTAACATAATGAATGGGGAAGACAGGGGCTCCCCTCATGGAATGGGTGCCCACATTCACTGCACAGATGGGCCGCTGTACAGTGGAAAGACCTGTGCCTGACACAACCTTGACGACCTCTGGGAGTGTCTCCCCTCAAATGTCAGAATAAAGGAGCCTTTATTTACACATTTTCCTTATGGCCTTTTGAACATGCAGAATGCAATTAACTATCTGCCATTCCAGACTGGCCCTTAGTCCCTCATCAGTTCTGGACCACAGAGTGGACAGCAGAAGTAGTTTGATCAACAGTAAACCTGACAACCTCTTACTCAGAGTCCACTTTCACAATAGCATCCTTGAGAGGTTCCATGAGAAACAATGGCTTGGTGGCTTTGAAAGTGTTTTCCGTCAGTACTGGGGCAGACCAGGTAGCGGGGAAAGTGTTTACCCAAGCCAGCAAGTCTGGCCCTCCTCCCAGTGTGTAGCCATGCAATGGAAGGCAGCAGATCATAAGAAGCAGCATTAGAAGATCCATTGTCAACTAAAGAGATAGCCACAGAACAACAGTCTTTTGAAGCATACTGCATTTCATACGCAAAGTACACCCCACTCCGATCAGGGGCTCTCCCCTTGGGCACCAACCAACCATAGCACAGGTCGCCTGGCACAGCGGCCATTGCTGGGAGTTACGATTCTCCAGAATCGGAAACAACCACGCCTAGGCAACAGCTCAGAATATCTTAAGTGTGATTCCCATGTTGTCAGTACCTCAATCAAAAGGATATGTAATGACCCCACCACACATCTGGCCACTGTGCTGGTTATAGAGCATTTAAGAACAACGGCATTGAGGAACAGATGGAATAGGCAGTAAGTCCACATGCCAAAGACGCTAGCTATGGTGGTGTTCTGCAATTGGCTCACACTACAGACAGAAAATTTAGAAGGGGAGGTCAAACTCCAAAAGGGGACCAAAAACGCTGAAAAGGAAAGATGAATGAGAAAAGACAAGAGAAATTAAAACCAGAAAAAATAGCAGAAACCAGGAGGAAATCTGGGCTGATGAAAGTAAGGACACAGAAGGGAAGGAGATTGTGGGGAGGGTAGGAGCGAGGATAGGGCGGAAAGGACATGGGGGAGGAAATGCAGCACAGGATGGACAAAAGAGCCGCAACAGCTTGGCGCCTTGTGTGCGGCAAGCATGAACCCATGAGCCCTCTAGGAAAGGAGCGGGAAGCACCACTCTAAATATGATATCAGAACACTCAACCCCTGAAGCAACAGCACTTTCACATCCAGGTTCCTACTGCACCAACTCCATCACTGCCTTTCCAAATGAAGGCTCTCAATTTCCATCCCGCAAGATATCAAAGTTCCAACTCTGAGCAATCAAATACTATGTGGGATTGCAAATTTTGCACTAAACTGGTTAACTAAGCTTTTTTTCTTCGAGGAACAGTTGTTTTTATTTTACGTTGGAACAAAAGGTGCATTTGCGTGTAGACCTAACAGCAGTATTCACACAAATGACAACACACCACATCAACTGCCAACAAGCCTACTTAAACTTTGTAGTCTTGTCTTCTCTGCCCACAGAAACCGCTAAAATGTTGTAAGAATAAGTGGTATAAGAATCGATCCAGAACACCTCACTGCTTTTTAAATCAGAAAGACAGTGTCTAGAATATTCCAACGACATGGGAAACAGAAGCTAAAAAAGGGACTGTCCCATTTTCTTTACGAGACAAATTCCAGCCAGCAGGTGTGCTTCTACTGTTCACTGACAATGAAATTAAATTATTCTGCACTGTCGTTCTTTCATACACAGTGATGTTGAGTGATCCGAGTTTGTCAGTTCATCGCACCATGTTTAAAGTAAAAAGCTCTGTGCTCACGTGCGGTTAGTACGATTGAAACTGGATACAGTCTTTCTTTCTTTCCTTTTACAACTTTTTTTCTTTTGTTTTGACTGTTGGATGACAATTTTGTAAGTGCATTAACATGAATAAAAAAAACCACAAAGTGCAAAATTAAGTGGGGCGGCATTTCTGAAATTATCGAAGGAAAGGTGAGAATGAGAAGCCAATGTTCTAAAAATGTTTGGCAAAGTGGATAAATTTTTCCACAAAAAATGTTGCTGGTTTGACTTTGAGTTCAACTAGTACGGATGATATTTCTGGCACTGTAGCCGTTGTAAAAGAAGTAAACACAGACAAAACAAAACTTAAAAATGATGAAAAGCAAACTGTTCCTGATTTCGAGTTTCACGAAAAACTAAGTGTCGAGTCAGACATTACAAAAAGAAATAACATTGTTAGTGATCATCCTGCAGAATGGTGTGTTAATGAAGCAACAATCGACGTTCTCTTATAACATGGTATTAATCAAAATTATAACAGTTATTTTTCTAATTCATGATCAATAGATAAAATCAGATATCTGAACAAAAATGTATTTTACCATAAACTTTTAAATGGTGAATCAACTGTGGGTGATCTAGTGTACTCTAGTATAGCACCAGTGCTGTTTTTTTTAATGCACCATGTAAATTGTTAGGAGGTAAGGCCATGATTGCTACTAATGGTATTGCAGATTGGAAAAATATTTCTAATATTTTATCTCATCATTACAATTCACTTTAACACAATAATTCCGAGTTATCACTCTTAATGAGAAAAAAGCCACTTGGAACAATACATAACCATTTTGAGTCATGTATTGGGACAGAAAAAATTTATTGGCGCAGTGTGTTTAAAAGGGTGTTTGGACAAGTGAAGAGGCTAACAAGTCGTGGATCTCTTCTACGTGGACACGTTGAAAGGTTCCATTCATTACATAATGGCCAATTTATGATGTCTCTTGAACTTAGAGCTGAATTTGATCCTTTTTCACAGAGCACATTGAATGACATGGAAATCCAGGGCAAGGACATACAAGTTATCTTTCTCCAATAATCTGTGATGAAATAGAGCTTCTTTCTGAATGAATAAAAAGAATTATCGTAAGTGTGTGTGTGTGTCTTTAGTTATTACTTCATGCACCAAAATCTTTTATTTCATTTTCATTTCTTACGTTTTCCTACAGATTCGTGTATTAATACCGAACCTTTTTTCCTTCTTCTCTCCAAGTCATTAGATAATAAAAATTTCAATTTTAATTGTTAACACATCTCTGTAAAAGTACATATTAATTTCTAATGTCTGACACATTCACTTCAATTTTTAGATCGTAACACAACTTTATTTTCATTTTCACCGGTTTTGTGTAAAAGAACATATTAAAAGTGAATGTATAACAAAAATCCATTGTCTCCTACACGATCTGCTGAATTTTCTGACGATAGAAGAAAAGTCATTTTCATTGTGTTTGTTTCTGTTGTCTTTCAACAGAAGAACGTGTTAATACGATGCAGTTTTAAGTTTATCTGCTGCCGTACACCAAATACAGTTTAGGAAAGATACTACATTTTGATTGAGCGCGACTAGATCCCCGACGTGTCCTTCAGAACAACACACAGCAGAGTATGGAAACAGCTCACAGCAAAAACAGCAATTGTGAAGTGATCTGGTAATAGTTATTATTTAAAACTGTTTTTTGGGGAGGTGGGGGATTACATATAATATGACGTGCCTCAGGTGCAAAATTTTTAAATTCACCTCTGTCCTGTCGTTTATAAACTTTGAACAAACCTCCCTACAAACATGAAACACCTATCTCATGGGCATAAAATGCAACTGATAAAACAACATCAGTAATAACAAATCAACAAAATAATATCCCGCCTAGATTTCTCAAACCAGGTATCTATACTAACCTACCTCCAAATACTGTCAATGACACCACCATAAACTCATTCCTGCTGGAGATGTAGCAACTATTTGTCTATTTCATTAATTCACCACCCTGTTCACACTTCAAAATTCCACCATGAGGCCATATTAATGCAGATATTTATCATGGTAATATCACCACCCATAGCAACAACTAATGCACAACTTGTTTAATTTCATTGTAAGTAGCAACAATCTAAAAGTTTAATTTCTAACCATTAACAACACAGTGACTTAACATTTCCAAAGCGAAACACAAATCAGTAGCTAATGACATTACAACAACTTGCTGACAAGCCAACAAAAACAAACTTCCAGTAACCTACGTCACTAAGTCTAATGCCTCACTAACATACAATTCCCGAACACAGGCACTCAGCCCTAGAAAGCACTAACAGAAAAATGTAATCCCCACACACAAAGCATTTCAAATATGCTTTGCAAACATGACATCACGTAACAACATATGTCGCGCATCAAAGCCGACAGGTGGTTCTGCACGGACTGGTTTACTATAACTCCTTATGGTACCCCATCATATCTGCTGAATCAAAAATTTAACACACACCTGCTTTTGTTGGCTACGCTGCATTTCTTGCATTTGAGCTCTTTCAACTTCAAAAATGACAGGAGCAAACAGGATTACTGAGGAACTGAAGAACAGCCATGTTGCAACTCGCCCAAAGCTGTAAAGACCTGTAATCAAAATTATGGATTACAAATGGTACATAAATCTTTTCCTCTTATCAAATATACAACACTGGCAGTATTTAAGTAGATTAAAAATGTTGAATTAAAATTATTGCGAAATGCAGTAATTATAAACCTTTTATTCCCTGATAGGTCCCAGTGACCAGAGAGTATGTAATATTACGAACACTCTCGGGAAACATTTCACCTAGGCCCATCAATCGTTCAGCCAAAGTTTCATCAAGATCCTGAAATAATAATAATAATCATGTGTCAGACTTAAGACTTTTAATAAGGAAATAGAAATAAACTTTTACAAAATTAACAAAATATGTAACTACAGTAATAACTTTCTTCCAATCACTGTGCAGCAAAAGGCAAGGCCAGTGGACACAACATAACCGGTTTTAATTTTAAAATTTATACTTTACGTAAGACAAGGCAATGAAATGTTGATATGCACAGTTTTTTGTGACCACAGCCAAACAGTTAAGCAATAGTGGAAGTGACATCCAGAAAAGGGGAAATGCAAGCTGAAGGAAAGAGAATATTTACACACACACACACACACACACACACACACACACACACCACACACACACACAAATCTGAAGAAGAAGAAGAAGACGAGATGATTATGAAAGAATGAGGGAAGGAAGGAAAACATGCAACGGAAGATAGAGAGAAAAACAAAGTTAACTGGAAAAAAAAAAAAAAGAGTAATGTGGCAGAAACAGAAGTAGAAGAGCAAGATACTTGTGATAGGGGAGCTACACTAAGGAGCTGCTGGAAGATACTCTCACATATTCAGAGAAATGAGAAATTGAACAGTATGGCACTAGCAAGATGACAGAGGAGACAGTCAGTGCTTGAAGTGGAAGGATCATTTCTTTGAACGGTAAATGTGTTGCAGGATGCAACCAGGGAAATCACGCTACTAGTGCCCATTGGCAAAACTTTCACTGCAAATTTAGCATGTCAATTCCAGTACGCACCAAGCAGTGAAAACAGAGTATCAGTGTCGATAATTTATTTGTGGTAAGGCAGGGAATCCCAACTGTTGCTCAGTCACATGACATATGTAACATTGAACTGCTGTAAATATCTCTGACATGTGGCTAAGTGGTCTACTAAGTAGGTCCAACCCACTGTTGGGGTGGTGGTCTACAGAACAACGACTGGTTTGATGCATCTCTCCACAGTAATCTATCCATGCAAGCCCCCTTCTCCAAACAACTACTGCAACCTACATAAATCTGAACCTGTTTTAGTATTTAGCTCAGTCAACGAACACCAAAATATGTAAGCTGTACAAAAGTGCACGTAGTTGTAAGGGAGACTGCTACGAACAAAATACTAAAAATCTTCACGAATGGGATGTGAGTGTATGGGTAGGGCACCAGGTGTACAGGCCCCTTAACAGTTTTTTCTTTAATTATTAAAGAAGTGTTAATAATTAACACTATGGCTTCTGCCCCACCTGTTTACCAACACATAACTAAAACTACATTAGATTTCCCACAAAAAGGCACCATTTGGATGGAAAAATCACAGTTTATTAGAAATAGTGGCTGAATGGTACAAAATTCATATTTTCTGTTAAATGATATTATGAAAAGGAAAATTGCAACTCACCACATAGCTGAGATGCTGAGTCACAGATAAGCACAACAAAAACACTGTCACAAAGCTTTCGGCCATTAGGGCCTTCATCAACAAATGACACCCACGCATGCACGCACGCACGCACGAACGCACACACAACTGCAGTCTTGGGCAACTGAAACCACAGTGCGAGCAGCAGCACCAGTGCATAATGGTGACTGGGTGGGGGTAAGGAGGAGGCTGGAGTTGGGAGGGGGAGGGATAGTATGGTGAGGGTGGTGGACAGTGAAGTGCTGCAGGTTAGATGGAGGGCAGGGGAGAGGTGGGAAGGGGGGGGGGGAGCGGAGCGGAAAAGGAGAGAAGTAAAAAGACTAAGTGTGATGGTGGAATGACGGCTGTGTAGGGCTGGAATGGGAACAGGGAAGAGGCTGGAAGGATGAAGACACTGACTAACGAAGTTTGAGACCAGGAGAGTTACTGAAACATGGGATGTATTGCAGGGAAGTTCCCACCTGCACAATTCAGAAAAGCTGGTGTTGGTGGGAAGGATCCATATGGCACAGGCTGTGAAACAGTCATTGAAATGAAGACATCCTTGCTTGGCAGCATGTTCAGCAACAGCGTGGTCCACTTGTTTTTTTGGCCACAGTTTGTCGGTTGCCATTCATGCTGACAGACAGCTTGTTGGTTGTCATGCCCACATAGATTGCAGCACAGTGGTTGCAGCTTAGATTGTACATCACGTGACTTGTTTCACATGTAACCATGCCTTTGATGGGATACATGATGATCGTGACCGGACTGGAGTAGGTGCTCGTTGGGGGATGTATGGGTCAGGTCTTGCATCTAGGTCTGTTACAGGGGTATGAGCCATGAGCTAAGGGGTTGGGAGCAGGGGCTGTGTAAGGATGGACAAGTATATTGGGTAAGTTCGGGGCAGTGGAATACCACTGTGGGAGGGTTGGGAAGGATAGTGGGCAGGACATTTCTCATTTCAGGGCATGACGAGAGGTAGTAAAAACCCTGGCAGTTGTTCCAGTCCTGGGTGGTACCGAGTTACGAGGGAAATGCTCCTCTGGGGCCAGACGGTGAGACTTTGGGAGGTGGTGGGAGACTGGAAAGTTAAGGCATGGGAGATTTGTTTTTGTGCAAGGTTGGGAGGATAATTACAGTCTGAAGGCTTCAGTGAGACCTTCAGTATATTTCAAGATGGACTGCTCGTCACCGCAGATGCGATGACCACGGGTGGCTAGGCTATATGGAAGGGACTTCTTGGTATGGAATGGGTGGCAGCTGTTTAAGGGGAGGTATTTCTGGTGGTTCATAGTTTTGATATAGACAGAGGTACCGATGTAGCTATCATTGAGGTGGAGGTCAACATCTAGGAAGGTGGCTTATTGGGTTGAGTAGGACCAGATGAAACAAATGGAGGGGGGGGGGGGGGGGGGGAGGAGAGAGTAGTTGTGGTTGTGGCTTTGGAGGAATGTGGATAGGGTGTCCTCACCCTCAATCCAGATCACCAAGATGACATCAATGAATGCAAACCAGGTGAGGGGTTTAAGATTTTCGGTTTTTAGGAGGGGCTCCTCTAGATGGCCCATGAATAGGTTGGCATAGGATGGTGCCTTGCAGGTGCCCATACCCGTACCCCAGATTAGTTTCTAGATAATTACTTCAAAAGACAAGTAATTGTGGGTGAGGGTGAGGATGTAGCTGGTCATGGTGACTAGGAAGGAGGTTGCTGGTTTGGAATCCGTCAGGCATTGGGAAAAGTAGTATTCAGCAGTGGTAAGGCGATGGGCACTAGGAATGTTAGTGTACAGGGAGGTGGCATCAATAGTGATGAGGGGGGCACCGTGTGGTGAAGGGACAGGAACTGTGGAGAGTTGGAGGAGGGAAAGGTTGATATCCAGGTTAGGTTCCCGGTAACAGGTTGAAGGTATTGGTCTATGAAAGGAGAGATTTGCTCAGTGGGGGCACCATGTAGAATGTAGGAGTTCAGGGAGTGGTACTGGCGAGTAGAGAGAAGGACTCTGGTGAGAGGATCTGGGATGGGCCTAAGCATTTGAGTTCCTGTCCCTTTACCACACAGTGCCCAACTGGTTACCATTGATGCCACCTCCCTTCCCACTAACATTCCTAATACCCACGTCCTTACCACTGTTTAACACTACCTTTACCAACACCTGACAAATTGCAAACCAACAACCTCCTCCGTAGTCGCCATGACCAACTATATCCTCACCCACAATTACTTCTCCTTTGAAGGCATTACCTACAAACAAATCCGGGGTACGGCTATGGGTACACGCATGGCACCATCTTGTGCCAGCCTATTCATGGACCATCTAGAGGAACCCTTCCTAAAAACCCAGAATCTTATACCTCTCACCTGGTTCACATTCATTGATGACTTAGCTTCACTCGGTCCTGCTCAATCCAACAAGCCATCTTCCTACATGTTGACCTCCACCTCAAAGATGGCTACACGTGTAGCTCTGTATATATCAAACCTATGAACCACCAGCAATACTTTCACTTAAACAGCTGCCACCCATTCCATACCAACAAGTCCCTTCCATACAGCCTAGCCACTCATGGTTGTCTCATCTGCAGTGACGAACGGTCCCTCTCGACATACCAAAGGTCTCACTGAAGCCTTCACAGACCATAATTATCCTCCCAACCTTGTAAAAATACTAATCTCCCGTGCCTTATCTTTCCAGTCTCCCACCACCTGCCAAAGTCCCACCATCCGACCACAGAGGAGCATTCCCCTCTTAGCTCAGTACCACTCGGGACTGGACCAACTAAGTACATTTTCCGCCAGGGTTTCAATTACCTTTTGTCGTTCCCTGAAATGAGAAATGTCCTACCCACTATCCTTTCCACCCCTACCACAGTGGTGTTCCGTTGTCCTCCAAACCTACACAATATACTGTTCCATCCTTCCACAACTCCTGCTCCAAACCCCCTTACCCCACTCACGGCTCATACCCCTGTAATAGGCCTAGATGCAAGACCTGTCCCATACATCTTCCCGCCACCACCACGTAATCCAGTCCGGTCATGAACATTATTTATCCCATCAAAGGCGTGGCTACCTGTGAAACCAGTCATGATCTACAAGCTAAGCTGCAACCACTGTGCTGCATTCTATGTGGACATGTCTGTCCGCATGAATGGTCACCGACAAATTGTGGCCAAGAAACAAGTGGACCACCCTGATGCTGGACACGCTGCCAAGCATGACATCCTTCATTTCTGTGACTGTTTCACGGCCTGTGCCATATGGAGCCTTCCCACCAACACCAGCTTTTCGGAATTGTGCAGGTGGGAGCTTTCCCTGCAATACATCCTATGTTCCCATAACCCTCCTGGCCTCAGCTTTCAATTAGTCAATGTCCTCACCCATCCAACCCATTCCAGCACTACACAGGCATCATTCCACCATCACACTCAGTCTTTTTACTTCTCTCCTTTTCCACTAATCCCCCCCACTCCCCCTTCCGATCTCTCCCCTGCCTTCCATCTAACCTGGAGCACTTCACTATCCACCATCCCCATCATACTATCCCTCCCTTCCCCACCCCAGTCACCACCTTATCCCCATCCAGTCGCCATTCCCATCATGCACTGTTGCTGCTGCTCGCAGCATGGTTTCAGTTGCCCGAGGCTGCCTTCGTGAGTGTGAGTTGCGCTCTCTCTCTCTCTCTCTCTCTCTCTCTCTCTCTCTCTCTCTCTCTCTCTCTCTCTCTCTCTCTCTCTGAGTGAGTGAGTGAGTGAGTGAGTGAGTGAGTGTACACACACACACGTCTACTGTTGACAAAGGCCTTAATGGCCGAAAGCTTTATTTGTGACAGTCTTTTTGTTGTGCCTATCTGCAACTCAGCATCTCTACTATATGGTGAGCAGCAACTTCCCTATTCATAATATTGTTACATTCCATCCTGGATTTTCCATTGTTTGATTACTGTTAAATGAATTAGATCAAGAACAAATATTAAGGTGATCATTATTTAACTGCAGTAGAACCATATTCAAGGATAAATTGTGTTCTGGAGATGTAAGGAAGGTACGTTACCAGATTGTGGTGATGCAGTTCCTCACTCATAGGCCATGAAGAGTGAGCAGACACTTCCCAATGTTATTTACCACACGTCGTCATAAAAAGCAGTGAGTGTCTGTCACCGAGGTATACCAACCCTTCTGCAGATCACCTTATGAATCACTCATGACAGTGCACAGACACTCGCAGTATGTTGAGGGGTTGTTTATTTTCTACATCTACATCCATACTCCGCAAGCCACCTGACAGCGTGTGGCGGAGGGTACCTTGAGTACCTCTATCAGTTCTCCCTTTTATTCCAGTTTTAGTAACACTATGTTACTGAATACAGATATGGATTACTTATAATATAAAAAGAAAAGCATATGGACTACGTAAGTATCTGTACACTAACCTACACTGCAACAGGGGAAATTAAGTCATGCTGTGCAGCAGTTTTATCTTCCTTCTATGAAAGGCTATTTCCTACACCACAAGTGGTTTTCAGTTTACAGACTGACTGTATCTCCCCAGCATTCCCTGTCCAGTTCTCCAATGTAAGTGTACAAAATAACTTATTTGAGCTACTGTTTGTATACAGTTCTTTTCAATTTATTAAGTGAGTACTTATATGCTGATGCTAAGTGAGTTTTTGTGTAAAATACATTCCTACAAACAATGGCTGAGAAGTGCTCAATTTGTGAGAGTGACAATATAAGGGACCTATGTAATGTTGGTGAGAGAGTTATTGCAGGGTCATTCCATGTCAAGTCACCCAGGCCTTGACACCAACCATGTCAGATTTTGATGAAACTTGGTACAATTCTTCTTTTATCATCCTGAAAGCACTTGTAAAATTTTTTTGCTCTATCTCTTATAGTTTTTTTTAAATAAATTTTTAAAGTTTTTAGATTTGGCGTTGTTTCAGCAGTCGGAAATTGTAACTTAAACGTGTCCTCACAACTAAAAAAAATTGTATATTAAAGAATACTCAAGATATCAGTATGAAATTTTGGAATAGGTTTGTGTATTATATCTGAATGGTAAAAAAATTACCATAAAGATATATTAAAATCTTCCAAATGAAAAAAATTTACAAGTTTTTGATTTTCTTTTTTAGCTAACGGATGTTTAGTTTTACAAAAACTGCAATATCTAGAGTCTCAGACCTGATAGAAAGCTCAAATTTGTTTTAAAATACTCTTAATTGTATAGGCTATTAGATAAAAGAAAAATTATGTTGGCTTTTTAATCTGTTTAATAGTTATCTAATTTTTAAAATAATATTAATTATAATTTAAAAATAAAAAATACCAAGTGACTTAGACACCGAAAATAAGTTTTTGTCTTCTTGGAGTAACAATGTACACTTGGATTTTGTTTTGTTACTCCTGTGTTTTGAAGTAAAAAATTATTACAGTGTTAAATAGTGCTTGGATAGTATTTTATCAAGTTTATTCGAACTCTCAGTAAGTACTGTTACTTAGTTTACAGAGATTCTTTTCCAATATCCTATAAAAGTAACCAGAACAGTAATCAGACCAAAAGTGAAATCAGTATGTCAGATATTCAAACCTGTAGTGTAGGATTATTTAAAAAATCTGACTGTTTCCAAACAACCTAAACACCTTCAAAAAAGTTACAACCGGTATCTGAATTGAGTGAGGAAGAAAAAGATTTGATCCACTTACGATCTGGAATTAATCTGTGTGAATTTAAGAATGTGTGTTCACACCACAGCTACTACTTTTTAAATGTTTTTGAAAAGTATCAAACAACATGTGTAGACCCACTAAAAAACACAAAAAGCCCATCAAAAAATTGTTGAGAAGTGTAGGCTTGGATCTTTCTAAACAATTACTGACAAAAAATATTAGCATAAAATCTGGACAAAATATTTGCTCAACATGCCGTAACTTTTGTGAGGAAAAATTAAGAGTTGAAGTCAATGAAAGTGAAACAGATGATGAAATCATGGTTGAATTAGAATCATTGGAACAGAAATGAATCCCTCGTACAAACAAACATTGCTCTTGATTATTTAGGTTTAACACCGATACAGCTTCATGGCTTGTCAGAACAAAGTAAAGGGTCTTATTTTAAAAGGAAGGTTAGCAGTATTGAAAAGACTGCAAAAAAGGCGATATATATATATATATATATATATATATATATATATATATATATATATATATATATATATATATATATATATATATATATATATATATATATATATATATAAAAACAAAGATGATGTGACTTAATAAATGAAAGCGCTGGCAGGTCTTTATATGCTTGTGTCTGTATATGTGTGGATGGATATGTGTGTGTGTGTGTGTGTGTGTGTGTGTGTGTGTGTGTGTGTGTGGGCGCGCGCGCGAGTGTATACCCGTCCTTTTTTCCTTTTTCCCCCCTAAGGTATGTCTTTCCGCTCCCGGGATTGGAATGACTCCTTAACCTCTCCCTTAAAACCCACATCCTTTCGTCTTTCCCTCTCCTTCCCTCTTTCCTGATGAGGCAACAGTTTGTTGCGAAAGCTTGAATTTTGTGTGTATGTTTGTGTGTCTGTCGACCTGCCAGCACTTTCATTTGGCAAGTCACATCATCTTTGTATGTATACTGACAGCATGATGCACCTGGAGCAGGCTCTTCAGTGTGGTTGACAGTTGATTGCTCCTACTGTTGAGCTATTACACAATAGCTTATTTAACAACTGAAAATAAATACCCACCCAATAAACTGAAAATACCTCTACTGCATAAAAACAAGTTGTTGTTGTCTTCAGTCCTGAGACTGGTTTGATGCAGCTCTCCACACTACTCTATCCTGTGCAAGGTTCTTCATCTGCCAGTACTTACTACAACCTGCATCCTTCTGAATCTGCTTAGTGTATTCATCTCTTGGTCTCCCTCTGCGATTTTTACCCTCCACGCTGCCCTCCAATGCTAAATTTGTGATCCCTTGATGCTTCAGAACATGTCCTACCAACCGGACCCTTCTTCTTGTCAAGTTGTGCCACAAACTCTTCTTCTCCCCAATTCTATTCAATACCTCCTCATTAGTTATGTGATCTACCCATCTAATCTTCGGCATTCTTCTGTAGCACCACATTTCAAAAGCTTCTATTCTCTTCTTGTCCAAACTATTTATCGTCCATGTTTCACTTCCATACATGGCTACACACCATACAAATACTTTCAGAAGAGTCTTCCTGACAAATCTATACTCAATGTTGACAAATTTCTCTTCTTCAGAAACACTTTCCTTGCCATTGCCAGTCTACATTTTATATCCTCTCTACTTCAGCCATCATCGGTTATTTTGCTCCCGAAATAGCGAAACTCTTTTACTACTTTAAGTGTCTCATTTCCTAATCTAATTCCCTCAACATCACCAGACTTAATTTGACTACATTCCATTATCCTCGTTTTGCTTTTGTCGATGTTCATCTTATATCCTCCTTTCAAGACACTGTCCATTCTGTTCAACTGCTGTTCCAAGTCCTTTGCTGTCTCTGACAGAATTACAATGTCATCGGCAAACCTCAAAGTTTTAATTTCTTCTCCATGGATTTTAATTCCTACTCCGAATTGTTCTTTTGTTTCCTTTACTGCTTGCTCAATATACAGATTTAATAACATTGGGGAGAGGCTACAACCCTGTCTCACTCCCTTCCCAACCACTGCTTCCCTTTTATGTCCCTCGACTCTTATAACTGCCGTCTGGTTTCTGTACAAATTGTAAATAACCTTTTGCTCCCTGTATTACCCCTGCCACCTTTAGAATTTGAAATAGAGTATTCCAGTCAACATTCTCGAAAGCTTTCTCTAAATCTACAAATGCTAGAAATGTAGGTTTGCCTTTCCTTAATCTTTCTTCTAAGATAAGTTGTAGAGTCAGTATTGCCTCACGTGTTCCAATATTTCTACGGAATCAGAACTGATCTTCCCCGAGGTTGGCTTCTACCAGTTTCTCCATTCGTCTAAGAAGTTATTTTGTCTACTTGTAAGAGAGATGTGGACAGGAAATGCTTGGAAGGTATAGTCAGTCTGTAAACTAAAAAGTGAACAGCACTCATTGTGGGCGAAGCCAATTTCCCAGAAGAAACAACAGCTGCTGTACAGGGCTACTAGGAATCAATTTCCTATCTAGTACTGTAAAAAATGCACTAAGATTTACATAGATTCTGTCCATAAACATTTCTTGTGTTAATATTAGTAGAACTCCATATCTGTAGTCCATATAGTGTTAATGGATTTTATGGAAAATAAACATCTCCAGGGAACATCTGCACGCACGCACGCACGCGCACGCGCACACACACACGCGCACACACACACACACACACACACACACACACACACACACACACACACAGGTGCCAGTGATTCGTAAGTCGAGCTGTGGAAGGGTTGGTGTAACTTTGTGAAACACCCTGTAGTTTCTTTTTGTTATTTAGTGGGGTAGGAGAGAGGATCAGGATTTGCTTGCTCACTCTTCAGTTAGCATACCTATGAAGGTAGTAAGTGCATCCTCCAATCCTCCACCCCCCTCCCCCAACTTTCCACCCTGTTGTATACCCAGAATACAATTTCATCTCTCAACACAGTTCTACTGCACTTAACATGTGGTACACAAATAACACATGTAACATTTGTTCTTAATCAACCTCATTTAACAATAATCATCAACTTTGTAGTATTAAAAAACTATTTGTAATTATCTGCAATTTTTCCATCACCTGCAACATGAAACTATCCGTCCCAGAGAGAAATGAATAAAATTTTTATGTGTGGAATTTAATACAGCTTGATTTTGTACAGGGAAACATTTTCGCTAGAAGCAGTAGTCCTCTAGTTATTCTAGAAAGACACAAAATAGTGACCTTTAAATTACCAACACCCTCACATTCACATCTCAACAGTCAAGATTTTTAGTATTTTTTTATTACCCTGCTGCTATCACAGTACACAAATTTAAAACTACACAAATTTATTTCCCTAACTTTCCTTCACTGACTTGACTAATTCATCCCTTGGTCTCCCTATACAATTTTTACTCCCACACTTCCCTGATGTGCCATATTAACAATTGTGTTGCTTCAGAATTAATTCTTATAGTCAAGTTGTGCCATAAATTTCTTTTCTCCTCAATTTAATTTAGTGCCTCAGTTACATGATATACCTATCTAATCTTCTTCATTCTTTTATAGCCCCACATTCCAAAATCTTTTCTTCCCTTCTCTTCTGAACTTTTTAGTGCCCACATTTCACTTCTGTACAAGGATATAGACCAGAAAATATTTCATAACACTTAAATTTAAATTCAGTGTTAAAAATTATTTTTCAACCATTTTGCGTCTACAAGCCAGTGTGCATTTTATATCCTCTCTTGTACCTCCATCAAAAGTTATTTTTTTATCCCAAACAGCACAACTTTTTTACTATTGTTACATCTCATTTCCTAATCTAATTCCCTCTATATCACTTATTTAGTTATGTTCACTGTCCTTGTTTTCCTTTTGTTGGTGCTCATAAACTCTTCTGAAGAAACTATCCATTACTTTCAACTGCTCCTAATCCAAAACCTTGGATTCAGCACCACAGTTGGTCCTAGACCTTTTTTCTGTCACTTATGGCTTCTTTTACCTCTGGTAATGATTCATTGGTGTGAAAAATTCCATGTTGGAGTTTGTTAAACTGCAGGTCTCCCTCTACAACTAGCTGGGTAAGTTATTTGGTTAAGGGAGTCAGGAGCATACCACCTCCAACAGGACCATGCCTAGTAAAGTGCTGATATGTTCACAACAATCTTTAGGATTAAGTCATCTTTTATCTGTAGAATTTACAGAACAAGAAAACATTTAAAAATATTAGCTCAACAGTAAAATAACTTTTCATACAGTAGCCTACACACTACCACAATCTGCTTTTACACATAGCTACTATTCTCTTGAAAAAGCTTTCAGAAAACATATTATACAACTTACAATACCTCAGACTAATTTTTCCATTATTGCTTTTTCTTCAAAGAATTTCTACTAATTTAACACCACAGTTTTGCTGTATAAAAAACACCCGACTGTTAGAAGGACAGTGTAGCAAAGTGTACACTGTTTTCAAACTCCCTTTGATGGACCATGCTCCCTCCAATGACCATCCTCGCACAGGTATAAGTGTGCTTACAGTGTGAGCAGATTTTCTGTTATGCATGCAAACTGAATAGTGGGAAGTGAACATGATGGACCACGACTGGACAATCAGCCGAGAAAATAGTATTCAGTAAACATCGTCATGATGGAGAGTAAGAAATTACGTGGTGGCATAATGGAAAATATTGGGCAGAATGTTCATATAAAACAGAATTTTCCACAAATTTTAACTGTACTCTTCGGTTTTTACATAACCACAACCTCAGAAATCAGGACTTTTGAAAATATCCAAGAAAGTTTTTGAAAGGATCATTAGTCACCGCAGCCAGCGTTTCCTCCAGTTACACTGGATGGTTTTACCAATTCACAACCAAACTATATTACACTGGAATATGAAATAATATCCCAAGAAATCCTGACCTATTCGAGCAAACATAGTACAAGAAATACATATGAAGGAATGTAACTAAGTTTATAATCTATAATATTCAGATCAATAATTGTCAATTGCATGCTACTCATGTCGAAAACAAAAGTAATCAATTCGTACCTTCTGTGAAAAAAACTCATTAGATTCAGCAATCACCCTCTTGGCTATGACCAACAGAAATGAAGTGTCAACAGCAGCATACAGTGGAAAAGTCACCTACAACACAACTGCTCTTTAACCCAGGCATGACAACCTGCAATCATAATTTCCACTTTTGCCAGTACCTCTCCTATTTTTCGAATTTCCAGTCCAGTTGATTATGAGGGAGAGCTTCAGTGGAGATGGTATATAGGGAAGCTACTCCTGTAAGAGCTTTGCCCACAAGAAAGCAAGGTTCTACGAGTCCTAGTCGGCCACACAGTTTTAATCTACTAGGAAGTTTAATTCTTGCCTGTTACTTAAATGGTGACAAAAGTATGTTTCTTTCTAGTTCAGCAGCTTACTTATTAACACAAATTCATTCTTATAATCAAAATCAACAATCTGTGACAGTTGTAACAAACATAGATGACATACCGCATTAGCCAAACATATTCCATTTATTTCCATTACAGAATATTACGATACTGACAGGAATGGAACCACATCAAACCAATCTTCTGGTTGATGGACAAAATACAAGAATTTACACACCACATCTAGCACTATAGATTAAATTTTTAAAATAGAGCCTCTGGTATCACACTTTCAAAACACAAATTTCACATAAACTGTTTTGATATTATACCTATCAATAAGAAATTCAACAGGTAACGATGTTAACACTGTGTGGTAAGTAAAGCTGTTTTAAGCCGAAGGTTTGGTTTGAACAGAAAATGATGACAAATAATATCAAACTTCTTAAAATGAATGTGTGGTGCCTATTATTTCAAACCTGTGGATTGCGGATGGGTGGCACTAGATGGTGGCATGGACAGGTATGCCGAGATAGTCCGTACAATAGTGATAAACACTGTCTCTGGGTAGTACAGTGGTTAATGCAACTGCCTAGCAAACAGGAGCTCCTAGGTTTAAATCTCAGTCCAGCACACATTTTCACTGGTCGCCACTTATTCCACGTAACATCCCGAGGCAGCTTACGTCAACAGTCCCATTTCCTTTCTCCTCCCTTGTACCTTCAATTTACATATTTTTTTATGTACAACCAATATTTGTGTCAAAGGAGGCGTCCGATCCCACCCGTCGGCTTTGACCAGTGACGTAAGAGTGTTGTGTGACGACATGATGGCGCAGAGTTTAGTTTATGAGTGTGTTGTGTTTGCAGATATCGTCTTGTTGCGGTTGGTGGTGTCCTCTGGTGGTGTGTGTATGGTCCGCATGTTATGTGGTGTATTGGATTTCAGTGCTTGAAGTGTGCATTTATTGGTCGTGACTGTTATAGAAGAATGGAAATTAGTGTCAGTGAGTTAAGAATTAAGAGAGTGTTGTGTTTATGGTATTGGGGTGTCGTCCGATTTTATTGGTTTGCTGTTTGTCACGCGGTAAGCCATTTAATTCAATCTGTGGCTTCTTTTGTTATGTATTGATATGACTTCTAAGTATAATAGTGCGCATCTGCGGGCTGAAATGGGGGATGACATGTTGTCCGTCATTAAGTTTCTGCAACTTTTTGGGCTTGTGACGGAGATAGTGAAATGCGGTGTATGCAAGCAGAATATAAGAGTTGGGGGTTAGTGTGTAGCACCGGAACTTTTTTATGGTAAGTATTCATTTTTTTTGGGTCTACAGTTCGCATGTTATGTTCGGTGGGGTTTTTGTATGTTGTATGTTGTTATTTAGTGCATGTGTTGGTGGTTGATGTTTTGGTATCGGCATTTGTGGTTGATTTATGTATCTTAGGGGAAGTACTCGATTTCAATTTTTTTGGTATAGTCAGTTGTATCTGAGCTGTATAGGTCATGGGAAGTGACTGATTCCAATTTGTTGTTGTAGCTACATGTGTTTTGGTATCATGAGCTGCTGTTGACCTAGCGATGGGGGGGGGGGGGGGGGGGAGACAATGACGAGTAGAAGAAATAAGATAAGCAATAATCTTATGAAACCTGGGGGCCATAAAGTACGTGAAGTGAAAATTCTGCTACCTAAGGTAACAAAGTAACAAAATAGATGAAGCAAGGAGGACATAAAAAGCAGACTTGCACAAGCAAAGATGGCATTTCTGGCCGAAATGAGTATACTATTTGTGTTAATCTCAGAAAGAAATGTCTGAGTAGGTGTGTATGGAGAACAACAGTGTATGGAAATGAAGCATGAACACTAGGAAAGAGAATCAAAGCATTTGAGAAGAGGGGAAATACAGTGCTGTAGAAGAATGTTGAAAATTAAGTGAACTGGTAAAATGAGTTTATCCACTGAATGTGCAAGGAAAGGAAAATGTGGTAAACAGTGACAAGAAGGGTCAGGATGATAGGGTATGTGTTCAGACATCAAGAAGTAACTTCCATGGTACGAAGTGTGTAGTGAGCAAAACTGAAGGGGAAGACAGACTGGAGTGTGTTCAACAAATAATTGAGAATGTTGGGTGCAGATGCTGCTCCGAGATGAAAATGCTCACTCTGGATCAGTTATTGCGACCATTGATATTTGAAGTGTCACAGCTTCCACTGACATGTAGAAAGTGATATGATAGCTGTAAGGATAAAAACCCTTAAAGATAGGTGTGAGAGGTATATCTTTCACATATTTCCCCCATTTTCATATATTTAAGCCTGATAAATATATCTGATGTAATGTAATAGAGAACTTTTGTCAACTGTCACCTTCTGTCAACTTTATTTGATCAAATCTAGTGCCTGCCATAATTTGCTCAAAGAAAGTGACAGTCTTCTGTTTATTACGAGGAGAATTCTAACTTCAGTTCAATGTTATTTATTCAGTAATTTGTTTAGCCTCTGTCAGTTAACGGCAGCTAAAACATAGATAAAAAATATACATGCAAATAATACACATGCAGTACACCCCATAAATTGATGAAATAATAGTGATATAAGTATAACAAAGGGCTTTAGAAGACTGCTGTTGATTGAATCAAATGTAAGATATTTTACAATAGGTTTAATGTACTGTTTACAAACATGGATACAGTATTTCTAGGGTGAGTGTTCTGCTTCGTAATATGAAGAGCCACTTTCCATTCACAAATTCTTATACCATATGACTTTACATCAACTTGCAGTGCCTGTAACATATTTTGTTGGATGCTTTTAAAAGAACAAACTGCCATTTGACTGTGTGTTACTGTATTTTATCTTCTGTACTATCTAGATTCTGGCTTTTATGCCATTATCAAGTACAATGCTAAAAGTTGTCATAGTCCAACAACGTTTAGTGTTGTGCATGTTATTTTGTACAAAATAACCCAAAATTACATTTTTTCGAAAGGATCTTGTTTTTTTTGGATGAGAAGCATATTTGAGCTGTGAACAAGATAGTTGGCATTATGTATACATTACACATTGAAAGCCATGTTAGCTATATTGTAAGCTATATTAATAATCTTAAGTTTTTGTATTCTTCTTTGCTTGTAGCCAGTAGGTATCTGTGTTTCCAATCTGAATGATGTGGTTGTTCTTGAGACATTGCTCTTATCTGAGAGATGCAAGGTTAAAATTTCCATACAGTTACCCCAATTTAAAATTTAAGATTTACCTTCATCAACTGAAATGAATACCACGATTGTTTCTTGAAGTCGCTGCCCCACTAGAGTTGGTGCTTAATCTTGAACAACTTGTTTCCTTTCTTTTCCCGGGTGCTGATGACCACACAGTTGAGTGCTTTACAAACCAAACATCATAATAATCACCTTTCTTTTCCCCTCTTTGCTATCAACTATTCAACAGTCCACCCACAATGCACGAAAAACAATAATGAATAATTTCCAGCAGCTGTAAGCTTTTTTACTTACAGATACTAATACACTACATAAAAATATTGGGGATTACAGAAGCGTCAGATTCCACCCTTCTGCTTTGACCCATGACATCACCAATATGACGGAAATTACCATTCTCTATGTCTCCAATATGGCACCTATGATGTCATTTCATCAACAAAAACAAACAAGAAAATACATACAAAACCAACAAACACATCTCTCACAAAAAATACAATCAAACTAACGGGACCAGTGCAGAAAATTGGGAGTTTTTGGGTGGGGACAGACACGCACCATGATCCCAAACCACACAAGACTACGACATAAAACACCACAAAATTTCCAAATTCCACTACACTTAAAATATCGACAGGAATTTACACTTAAAATATCGACAGGAATCTGTCACTTCACTTCACACACACACACACACACACACACACACACACACACACACACACACACACACAAAAAGGGGGGGAGAGGGGGGGAGAGAGAGGGGGGGAGAGAGGGGGGGAGAGAGAGAGAGAGAGAGAGAGAGAGAGAGAGAGAGAGAGAGAGAGAGAGAGAGAGAGAGAGAGAGAGAGAGAAAACTGGAATCAGACATTTCCCTTGACCCCATCGCTATCACGTAGGACATCAATATCGGTGACTCATCAATGATGTGCTTTAACACAAAATCATCATTATTTTCATTGATTCTTTTGTGCAAGAACTGCTAAGTGTTTGTGTGATAGTTCTCACACTTATCTGCCTGTCCTGTTTTCTGGATTATGCCCATGCCACTTTTGAAAACATGTGATGGTACATCTGCAGTTTCAGAATCTACATACCAACTTAAGAGTAACTGCTGTTTAATAGATTACTGATAAGGCCCTATCTTTGACACTATTACATTTGACTATACAGTCTAAATTACAAAGTATGACATCCTGAGAATGTGAGGATCACTGCACTTCAGACAGTACTTTATCAATCATGTTACCTGATCACACCTCACCTCATGGACTAACAAAGTTTGAACTTTTCCCTTTCAATCACTCAACCATTCTTACATTTATTTTTACACACACCCTTCTTCACAATTAAAAAATGGATAAATCATGTTTATTTTAAATGGAGATATCTTAAACACAACCACAATCAAATACTGTAATAAATCGGACACATTTCAGTGTCATCAATTTTAGCTTTGGTACCACGACCCCAAGGAAAAACGTTAATCTACCCACTTATGGTTTTCTAGCAAGAAATGCTTCAAGTCCAAGAATGTTATCTTATTTCAGAAAGCAAATTGTTCCAACTACTAATTCATTTGTGGTAAAAGTTACAGTGGACCTTCTCACCATTTTCTTATTTTATGCATGAAATAAGTGCATAATGTGTATCAAAATACTGATAATGTTATCATCCTCTAATTTAAATTTTCTGAATTTACTTTGCAATTTTAGTTTTTATGTTGAAAATGCATTAAATATGAGAAACTGCATTTAAATATGGCACAAACGTAAACATTATTCTACACTACTGGACCATCTGTTACACAGTGCCACTATTCTTATTTAGCATTATCGTTCGCTGATTTTGCCAACTCAACCTAATTACGAACTTCCAACCTAGGCCTCTGGATAAGTCTCAGATCAGTCTGTCAGAACAAAAATGGGGGGAGGGGAGGGGGGGGTGAGGGATGCAGGAGGAGGTTGAGTGTTTGGATAGATACCACAGCCGAGTTCCCACCTGCCTCGTTGGTTCTAATACAGCTTTTCATGCTTCATCAATTTTTAAAGAAGTAAAACCCTCTTAATTTATTTGTACACATTATCAAACATGCCCTCTTTATCAAAACACTGTGCTGTTTTTCCAGTACCTTAAATTTTTCTACTTCTGAAAATGTAATCAACGTCCAGCACCTAGTCACTAACAAATTCAAATTCATGCCATAGGCTTAATGAATCTCACTAACGTAACTGTGATATCAGTAGAATACACACAAACCAAAGATTTCAAATTCACCTTAGCTCTTGTTCTGAATCCAAGTGTGTTAAGGCATTCTGAAATTGTCAAGACATATCAGAGGCCACTAGACACAACCATGATTACAGTAACATGACTGGATGTAGTTCTGAGGCCTGCTACAACTATAAGTCTTATACTGTCCATTTAATACTTTCTATGTCGCTTCCTTCACAGGAATGCGCTACACACAAAATCCTGTATTTCTCAAAATATTGCTTGTCTCTTCTCATTCGGTGGGGAACTTAAACGCTTCAAGTGAGAAGTTAGTTTAAATGATCCAAGTTAACCTATGATGTAAATTTCTTCCCGACTTTCAATTACAAACTCTTTCAAACGTGGATGGCTTTCAGTTGTAAACTAAGCTCAGAAATTCAAAGGCATTAAGTTTATTAGCTTAACATCTTGGCATCACATGATTATGTCATCTCCACCCACAAACTGTAGCTCCTCTGGTAGACAAGGGTATGAAATTTTAACTATACCTTGCGATGACGCTGCAGTCACTTTTCCTTCATGGACACCATAAACTATTACTAGCCTTAAATGACTGTCCCTTAAGCAAAAATTAGGCACATATTTCGACAGCTAGAAACTGACAATATGTTGTTATTTTACGGTTTTAACTGCACAAATAACAATTAACGAAAACACTGTCAAGGAGAATAAGATCATTTCTCACCTCATCCGACAAATCATCTTCATCGTCAGAACCGCTTCGGATCTTCTCTGGCGTAAGGTCTTTACTACTTGCTGTTAAGGATTCCATTCCACTGTCGACCTCCTCAATCTGAGCCATAAGAAAAGAGATAATTTAGCACTTCTTCAATCCTCCTAAAACGAGGATGCAACGAAGTCCCACGCCGTACAATTTTCCACACACCACACTTCTGCCCTACAGCTTGAACACGGAGACAAAGATCTTCGTACCTGCCTCTTCTTGTAGAAATGTTAGTCAAACTTTTTTCCAAGGACATACATACATAGCGGGTAACAAAGTCAGATGCATTTTGGACGGCATTAGTAAAGACCGGCCATTCTTAAAAATGAACTCAATTAACCTTACATAAAACGACACCGCTGTACGCTATTTATAGTCTTTGCAACTAGGCAAAGAGTGTTCAAGATGTCTTTATTACAATGACTTTCGTGGATACAACAGCTCCATCATGTCAAATGTCACAAGTCTTTAGAAACTTCTATTGTATGTTTAATCGGAACTAGATGTAAGCAGTGAAGGAGCCTAGGGAGTACTGTAGTGCTCAAATTCAACAATTGTACAGCGATCTATGAGCGGTCATGAAATAATAGCCACATGCGCATTTACGATGACATGGCAAGTAAGTGATCTCGTTTGGATAAAGAGCACTGGGCTGAGCAGTGGCAGTACTAGTATCTAAGTGTCAGAGAAAAAAAGGACAAACATGACTTTTTTAATGAGGCAAACCCGAAACGACTTTTTGCTGTGCAGTTAGACACGCTGAACGAATCTAGGCACACTGAACGAATCTAAGATATGAATCCAAATCTCAGGAAGAATTCCGAGACAATGAGCAGAAATCAAGTTATGTATGCTAAGATACTTCACCCATATAGATTGTTCACATTTTGTCGAGCTCAAATGGAAACAAGTTTATGCCTTTTGAATAAAATTTTCATTTAAAGAAGAAGACGTTATGTCGCAATGTGGTTGGATTGTTAGGAACCAAACCAGTAGCAATGTCACACTAATTCTCGCAGCCAGTGACTCTTTTCAACTGAGCGGTGGGGTATACTGCAAAGATTGATCTGCATACAGATTGTTGCCTAGAAACCTCGCACCACTTTGCAGTATTCATAGACGACATGCAGAGAACTATAAGTGAAGTTAAAGTCTTTCCCATTAAGCTGCTGACAGACTGAAATGTGGGAAGGATTGTAATGCAGTGTTCACAGAATACTCGTTTAGCTGATCCCATCTGTAGATTCAAGTGGCTCTGTAGTGACACGTGAATGTTTCTGATACCACAGCAGAAATGTTAATGGTCTTTCTCTGAACAGCTGTTGCTCCTTTTTGCTAGAGTATTGTAGTCTCCTAACTTAAAATTTCTTGAATTTTGTTTATAATATTGGAAAAATAGATGGTGTAGGCCTGGCAAAGTGAGGGCTCCCTTCCAGTATACAACCACACTGCTACTCTAACAGTCTGGCGATATACGCGTTACATCAAAATCATATCTGATTTTTCCGACTGTTGTGTACACTGTTGAAGTCTACAGCTAGACGAGCAAGTTTCATGACTGCTACAGCAGCTGAGCACAGACTGATAGGCGTCCAGCACACAGCTAAACACACTGACCATACCAGAGTCTCGTGTCTGTTCGCATCTACTATCCAGCAGGGCAGGCAAGTGTGGGACTTCTTCCCTCATGGCAGGACACTGGTTTGCGGAGCTGTTATCTTGTTGCTTTTTGGTATTAAAGTTCTACACATGTCGTATTACTGTCACAGACAAAATAACATAGTTCTATTAAAAAAATAATAATCGTAAACCACACCATGATATGTTTACTCGTTTTGGACACATTTGGAATGGCCCATGTTACTTGCCTCGTCCTGTGTGTGTGTGTGTGTGTGTGTGTGTGTGTGTGTCACATATGTACTGTCCATTATGACAGCATGTTACGTGTTCTCTTCAATCTGGTCACATCAGCAAAATAGTCCGACTGGTCACGTTTGAAACAGTGTCCAGAGTTAGGACTTGATGGGTTTAGCTGTAACAGATGTTATAGTGCCTATGATTTGAAAGTGTCATTAGTATAAGCAGAACCTTTTTTTTTAGACATAGATAGTAGAATGGCTTTGTTTTTGTCGTCTCCAGCACTGAAACACTATTAGCTGACAGTGTGAAAAACGAAGAATGCATTGCATAGAGGGCTATTACCATAGCCTGTTGGTTAAATAATAAGAGGTTAAATAATTAGAGGAACGCCAGAGCAGAAATATGATACTTCTTTTGCTTCTAGTAATTAAAATATTGAAAGACAAATAGCTCTCAACTATGTACTTTTAATTTCTGATGTCCATCATGTCTCTAATGTCTGATGTAATTAGTCAACATAGGATTCTCAGGGTTAATCGACTTTAATGATATAAGTTGGACAACTCAAACCGAACGATGTTCGACTGCAGAGTTCAAATGATTAACAAGATTTCAGAGGTTCCAAAAGATTAATTAACTGAGGAAAACATCAGTGATGCTGTAAAATCCAGTACTGAGAATTGTCTTATTTGGAGGCCATGCAATTGTCCTGTGCAGCAGTCGTGAGTTTCACTGATCCAAATCCCATTTGTCAGTAGAGATGATACCCACATTTACAGCTGCACTCATTAAGACATCCTATAGTGTATGCTGAAGGGTGCTTCAGCGACCAGTATCTTGCCCCATCTTCCTGTTTCATTCACGATTGGTGCATGAGAAGAAAGACTGTCGTTAAGACTGGATATGAGCTGTAATTACTCAGATTATATAGACCTGGCGTTTTCCTCATGCATAGGAGGAAGCTATATGTTGTCCTACTCCTCTTGGAATGTGCATGAAACAATTCTTTTTTCAGGTGACTGTCAACAGCATCAATATACTTGGAGAAATGCATGCACACCATGCTGTCTTACAATATATTTATTCACAACCGGTTTCGATCACTGATCATCTTTACAGTGGAAAAATATTATGACAAATTCCCATGTCACACATCTTATTCAACCATAAAAGACGCCATAGCTAACTGAGAAAAGTCAGACAAAGATACTCGAAGCCATAACACTGCCTTAGGCAAGTGGAAAACTGGTATTATGGCGTGAAGTATATTTTTCTGACGTTTACAAGTCAGCAGACGTCTTTTCTGGATAAATAGCACGCATGACTTCTGAAATTGTCACAATTTGAATGTGATCAATGATCAAAACCGCTTGTGAATAAATATATTGTAAGACAGAATAGTGTGTACCATGCTTTTCTCCAACGAATGTATGTGCTTGGAATTTCAGTGGTAACCTTTCTATGATCCAAAACATGTCTCATATTCCGTCTGCTAGTGAAATTCGTTGAGGACTTCATAACACTGACGCATCGATCAACTGGGTGGGTGAAGAAACATGCCGCTTTTCATGGGATCTTCTCTCTCTCTCTCTCTCTCCCCCCCATTAAGCTAAGCTGGTAAGAATGTCAGACTGGTGAGTAATAATCACTAATAGTTCTCTACATTTCTTCATTCCCTCATTAATTACGTTTCCTTATTATACACCCAAAAAACCTTTCAGGCATTGGCTTTTCTTAGTTACTTTCATTGCTGAATCCACTTTAGGTTGATCCAGACGGTTACACAGAGGTACTTTACGATGGTTACTGGTTCCAGTGACATGTTTACAATAGTGCAATTGAACAGTCATGGGGTATGCCTGCTTATTGTAAGAAAGTTACAGTTCATCCTCTGTAGGTCGTCTTTCATTTCGCTGCTGTCATATGGGGTTTTAAATTAATGGCCCCATAAAACTCTCTTGCAATACTGTCAGAGCTACATTTACATCTGTCAGTTATGCCTAGTTAAAAACAACGTTTTTAAGTTTTTTGCACTAGCAAATCCTGAATCCTGATCTGGTCTAACACTTCATGATCTCTCGTTTTGTTCACTAAATGACAGTGCAAAACTTTATCAAATCCCTACCTATAGTCAAGGAACATGGCATCAATCTGAGTGTGTTTGTCTATGGACTCTGGATCTCATGGATAAACAGAACAAGCTGTGCTCCAGTGGGCCTTTGTTTACAGAATCCATGCTGATTTTTATTGAGAGGTCTGTTCTCGAGTAACATCTAATACATGAGCATAAAACAAACTCCATACTTCAATGACAGATCATCCTCACTTACACTTTATAATAAGCTATTTTACAAAGTTAAAAATATTGTGATTGTAATTTTTAGTGGTCCCACAAATTACTTTTTGTATACCTGTGTACTTATAACATAGGACATGTCATCATGCATACAGTGTAGAAAATATAGCTTGCATATTGTATATATAATGTTACATAATGAACAATGATTTACAATACATACACCAGAGTTTACAGAAATATAAGTTTGTGGCGTCCTATGATCTTATATAGTACACTCGACAGCACAAAAAGCGAGCCACCTCTGAATTCCAATGAGTAGGCTGCCCCAGAATATATACAACCAAAACAGCATAATTGTGTCGCAATTTCCTCTAAACCCTCTGCAGTACAGTCATTTGACTTTACACAGTGGGTAGCACAAGAGACTACCAGAGAACACTGCTCATTGTAGCAATCAGTTCAGATGTAAACTGATATCACAATACAACAAATATTAGAAAATACATTATTTGAGAAGCGACAGTCCTTAATGCTTGTAAATTAAACTTCATGACTTATTGTATTAGTTTACATCTGAACTGATTGCTACAATGAGCAGTGACATTTCAGAAGTCTTGTCACACCCATTAAATGACATAACAAGTTTTTGCTTGTCATCTAAATTTAAACCTGTTGTTAACCAAACAAAGCTTGTGTGTCTCATCGAGACTGAACAAGACATAAAGAGACGAAAAATGAAGTGTTAACCAGTATTAGTTTACAAAACCAAATGTCCAAACCAGCAAATAAATGACATTACATTTAGCACTGCACCATGAACCCCATGAAGCTTATATTGCCCATGAGAAGTGACCACGAAAGGTATCTAATAAAGTGCAATGCACAAGTGTGAAACACCATGAAGTAAAGTTGTGGGAATTACTTTCCGTGTCCAGAACTAGACATCAAACTTCCAAAAATCAGCAGCCAATATGGCCTTGTCATTTGCCTCCCATAAGTCATTCATTGTGCAGGGCTGGTCTAAATATGGACAGATAAGCAGGTGTTGAGGATCCTGGACAGAACCGCACAGACAGAGAGTGTTCTCATTCTCTTTTAGGAAATCCCATTGCTGCAGGTTTGTCTTGCACTTTGGCATTTCTACCCTCATACGGTTTAGGGTTCTCCAGACTGTGTATGGTAGGTCTCCACCAGGCGCCAGTTCTTATTTTCCATCTTTATGGGGGTTTTTCAGGTCGATTTATCACCTTTTCAGACGATTCTCTGCAGCCGATCCTTCCAGGGCTCGGGTACGTGACAGGAAACTCTTCCTCGAACAAAGCCGTTGGTCAGCAGGGTGGTGTCCCTATAAAGGGTGACGCATGTCCTTTCCTTGCTTGGTTTTTTCGGCTTCGGCAGCGATGTCACGTCGTATGTTGGGCGGTGCGATCCCCATGATTAAGTACATCTTGTGCCCTGGGGTTGGTCTCAAGCATCCAGTAACAATCCGTGCCATTTCATTCACCGCGACATCAACTTTCCTCGCGTGTGTTGATGCAGACCATACTGGAGCGGCGTATTACGCGGCTGACGCACTGAGCGCAAGGGCTGAAGTTCTCAGGACTTTTGGGTTTGCACCCCAGGATCCGCTGGTTAGTTTCCTGATGCTGTTGTTTCTAGTTGAGACTATTTCCCTTGTGGCATTACAATGATGTTTACAGGTCAGTGCGCGATCCAACGTGACACGAAGATATTTGGGCGTTTTGCAACGCTCGAGACGTTCACCTCTCCACATTACATTTAATTCACGATTTGCCTCCCTGTTCTTTAAATGGAATGCACAGACCTGCGTCTTGGAAGGGGTCGGCCTTAGGTGGTTTGCCTCATAATACTGGGAGAGAGCTTCCAAGGAACTGGTTAATTTGTCCTCTACATCAATGAAATTGTTACCTTGGGCTGCAACTGATGTGTCATCGGCATACATAAAGTGGCGCGTGATGTTTGGCACTGGCTGGTCATTTGTATATATATTATACAGAGCTGGGGCGAGGACGCTTCCCTGAGGTAGGCCATTCCTCTGATTTCTCCACCTGATCTTCTTGCCCTGGAGACAGACGAAAAATTTCCTATTATGCAGGCAAATACCAATCAGTGATGTTAAATGGTAATCTCTTGTCACATTATACACTTTCCTAAGGAGCCTCCGATGGTTTACAGTATCATATGCAGCTGAAAGGTCAATGAATGCCACTCCCGTAATCTCTTTCCTCTCAAACCCATCCTCGATATGTTGGGTCAGGTTCAGGACTTGACTGCAGCACGATTTGCCTGGTCGGAAACCTGCCTGCTGTGGGATGATCTGTTGTTCCAAGACGCTTTCTATGCGACTTAGCGTCAGGCGTTCCAAGATCTTAAAATAATGACATAAAAGAGACACAGGTCGGAAGTTTTTGGATCATCAGAGCCCTTTCCTGGTTTCAGAAGTGCAACCACTCGGGCTTTCCTCCACATCTTTGGGATATGGAGCCTTTCTACACATGTGTTTATCAAATCTAGGTATTACTGCCAAAGTTTTTAATTTGCTCGACTCTAAGTTCATTGATACCAGGAGCTCTGTTAATCTTCAAGCTGGAAATGGCTGCAGTAAGTTCTGACATTGTAAATGGTGCCTTGAGGTGATGATTTTCCTCTGCCGGATCATGTGCTAATGGTTCCTGGTACTTTCTGCCGTGGGTTTTGCCATTCATAAGGAGTGTAGTGGCGACTTGGTCTGCCGTGACGTAGGTAATTTAACATTTGACTTTGTGGCGTCACCGTTAAGGTTCTTTAAAAGTTTCCAAGCCCGCCTACTGTTCACTTTCATGTCCAGGTTCTCCATGAGGTCACACTATTTGGCTTTGCGGTTTTCAGCTATGACTGACATGAGTTCATCGCCTGCTAGAAGTGTCTCATCATCAAATGGGTCGTTATCGAACAGCTTCTGGTATCTTTCCAGTAGTGGCTTTGTGTCCTCAGCCAGTCCCATAACATACTGTGTTCTGCATCCTCGCGGTATTGTTTTCCTAGACACCTTCTGAACGAGTTTGACAAAAGAGTCGTACATCTCAGGTTGTGGGGGGATTTTTGTTATTTCTACATCGGTGAGCTCTCTAAATTTCTTCCAATTGGCCTTTTTAAAGTTGAACCTTCTTTTGAAAGGAACTTGTTCAGGCTTAACAACTGCATTGACCGTGCAAATTATGGGCCGATGCTGGGTATGGGGGATTGGCTCCCCAATCAGTTTTCCACATTGGTCAACGAGTTTATTGCTAACAAAGATGTTATCGTGATTGTACCCTTTCTTCCATCTGCCACCATTAAAGGAGCTTGGCAGTTTCAGGTCATGTATGAGCAGCAGATCGTGTACTTCAGCTCAGGTCTGTAGTTCCACTCCACTGCTGTTAGTTTCTTTATAGACCCATGTAGTCCTCTGACAGTTGAAATCGCCCAAAACAAAATTAAAGTCTTGGTAACTGGCTCAGTGAAGACATAATCTGATTCTGGGGGTTTGTACACAGAGGTAACGCTATACTGCTGAGTTCGAACCGTTAATATGTCAATGTCTTGCCTGTCAGTCAGTGATGCAGAAGTGACTCTAATTCCTGGCCTGGCGAAGATGGCACTACCGTACCGTTCATGTGGTCTCTCCAAGATCATCTTCATTCCATCTATTTTGGGTGTGGGTCTTGTAATGCCCCAATGAGTTTCTTGAATCAGGAGGAAGTCACATTGATATTCTTTACACAGGTCAGATAATAAAACTTCTTTGTCTCTCGATATTCCATCTATGTTTATCGCCATCGTCACAAGTGGCCTTAGAAAAAACCGTTTGGGTATGGTTTTATAGGTCTTCATTTTCTCAGAAGTCCGTTCCGGTTGTTGAAGGATTAGCCGCTGATAGGTCAATGTTGCCCGGGGTGCGCCCGATTGCGGTTCTCGTTTGTATCTTGCTGTTGCAATCTTCAGGGAGGCTCCTTCACTGCACCCCAAAGTTGTGGTGATGGATCGGGAATAGAAACCAGCATCTGTATGAATTGTTATCTAAGCACAATTACATTTCAGATATTAAATATGTTCACCAATATCATGATTTTGGAAACTGAAACAACAAGACAAATGACTTTTGTCTGCCAGGAATCCAGACCCTGCATCTTTCTCTATTTTCTTATAGGTACAAATAGAAATGAAATATTGAGTGTTTCTTCACCAGTAGCGAGATGTGCACATATTCGGATAAGGTTCCACAACTAATAGATCTCTGCTCCCTGGGACTCGAACCCAGCGCATATTGTTGTTGGTCGCCCACTCATAGAGGTGTCAACTATCAAACTCCATTTCACTATGGTTAGGATCGCACTATTCATAGAGACAGGGATGAGTTTGGCATTGTGAGAAAGGAACGAAATGATGGGACAGTGTTATCTCAAAGGATTCAAATCCAGAGAAAAATTGGAATTGTCGGTCGAATCCCAGTCCACTGTTAATATTTTCAAAATCTGAAGTTTACTTAAAATAAGAAATTAAGATCCTATGACCTTACACATTGACTTGTGAACTAAAATAACATTGCTAGTGTAAGACAGCTTACTAGAGACAGAGTTTCTGCAAGCAACGACTTCCGCCTCTGACAGTCAAAACTAATCCAACTCTGTTCCTGTCAGTACCGAATGGAGATGTTTAATGTTGGTTTGGAACTACAGCACAGTCCTGCATTGTTTACTTGGTGTGGCTGGAGGTGAAGAGGGTATGTTTGTGGCTGTTAAAAAGTGGTACCCGCAGCGTGAATCAATCCCACACCTTAGCCGTTACAAGCTAGCCTCAGTTCAAGCAACCACCGAATATCACATGTGTTACCATCATGCTTTTGTCATAATGGGATACACAGCACATGGTACGAGACGTGGTGATATCCACCTAAGCTGTTGTTGTGAATAACCTGTTCGTGATCTAGTAGTCAACATTATGTAGTGAGACATCTGAGCTGTAATATCAGACTCGTAATTATCCATTTTTTAAACCTGTATTCCGACTGTCTGCTAAGAGCATCTGTCTGACTCAAGATCAAAGACAGTTCCATAAATTTTCTAACCAGCCAGTAATACAAAAGTCTTGCAGAAACATGTTTGTGAAAGCACTCATGGACATCTGTCATGGTAACACCAATTTTAGCACCATTAGCCAGTGCCCAATTGATACAGACTGGTGTCGGCCCAAGTGATCATGGCGCTTTGAGCAAGAGCCCTATGATCTCCAGCGGACTTTTCTGCACTCAAATTAACAAGTATAACATTAGTTAACATCATGTATGATATAATACTATGTTTCAGCGTTATCCACGTCCATTTTTTATTGCTTGTTGCTATAAGCGTATTTAACCATCCTCGGTTTTTTTGTTCAAGTTTGTAGTACAGCTCATGCCATGACAACCTGCATATTTCTCATTTTTGACGTTGTGACCAATGTCGTTTATGCACTAAAACAACGGAGTCTAAAACAGGGTAATGTATAACATTTGTGACATTGTGTTCTGTTTGTGTTTAATAAAAGGGTGAAAGCAGTAGAGGTAATTCGAAACACCCGTGTCGTGTATAGCGTGAGCGATATCGAGAAAGTCAAGTTATATCATTTGAAGAACAATCGTTTTGAGATAAATGAATCGCCGCATACAGAATACAAACAGGCTTTGTTGAAGACCGTTTCTGCAATTTACTACTCCGGACAATTTCTTTGATATTAGTGTCCTTTTGTTCAATAACCTAACGGGAAATGCTATTAATATGTTGGGTTATTGATGCAACCCTTAGAAGACCCAAGACGTCTATTGAGGAGACTACAGTTGTTTGACCACCTCTGGTATACCGCTCAGTACTGTGTGATCATTACCTGATGGGATTGACTGCGCACAACAAAAACGTCGAAAGAATGCAGCTGATTTTGTATTATAACAAATTAGAGGAGCAAGTGTCATGGATGTTTTTCTTTCTTTCCCCTGGAGTTAGAGGGGGGAGGGGGGGCCACACAATATTAAACCAAGTGTTATTTCACTGAGGCAAGTTATTTCCACGACATAATAAACCAACATGTGTTTCACCTGTGCCACAATATGTGTTGTTTCCCAGATACTTTTTTTATATTTGTAACTCCTTCGACTTTCACTAGATCTATTACATTCAAATTTGTTTTGCTTATCCATTTCTCGAAGCTTAACGAAAACTTCTTAGTAATCATGTGAAGAACCTCACACATTTTATTGTTGAGGTCAATTGTCACATTTTGCAATATTAAGATGTATTTTCAACATCATTTTGCAATTCGCTTTGCTCTTCTGAGGAATTTACTAGATGGCAGCATTACCTATCACAAATCTAAGAGAAATGTTCTGACTGTGTGCTAAATAGTTTATATATATTGGAAATACCAGAAGGACTACGTAATTTCACTTGCACAGTCACACTCATCATTTCCACTCGCACACCTGAGACAATATTCCATATGAAAGTAATGTGTTTGGAAGCTGCTTATGAGGAATGATATCAAAAGCCATTTGGAACTCTATAAATATGGAATTAATTTGAGGGCCCCTATATGCACTACATCATGTGAATAAAGTGCCATCTGTGTCTCGCAAGAGTGATGCTTCCCTAATCCACACTGGTTTGATGTCAATAAGTAATATTCGGTATATTTCATAACGTTGCAACAAAGTATTTGTTCACACATCCTGCTACATGTTGATGTCAATGGAATGGATCTGTAGATCAGTGGGCTGAGTTTATTTTCATTCGTATGTATTGTGGTGGCTGTGCAACTTTCCATTCTTCTTCCTCCTCATAAACAGTAGAATACGCTTCATGACATTCTAGAAAAAGTAATTAAACCACTGCATTGTTGATGTACAAGATGCACTCCTAAACTGTAAGCCCAGTCATAAAAGACATTGACTGTAGATATATAATCATCTTGCTACGATAATGATAGGGTCATGAACATAGCGGAGCATGTCTGGTGACAGTGTGACTGTCTTGATACGTCCTGTAGTGACAGAGAGTTATCTTACAAATTCACTTTGTATATTCGTTGTATACCAATAAAAGATTATGAATTAATTCCACTTTGGTGTATCACAAATTTATCGAATATTTGTTTACAAACGGTTGAGATTACTTTCATGCAGCAACTACACCTAATCTTGTCATCTACATTGCGAATTATCTGTATCAGTGAAGACACGGGCAATGAGAAGCCGATGAACACTGCATTTGGTTGCTTGCTCCATGAAAATGTCGACTCAGTGTAAAGAGTAAGTGGCAGTAGCTCTCAGTTCCAAACTGGCATTTTCCTCCCCTTTGACAGAGCTACAAATAGATATATCGAACTCAAACCGCCATCTTTAGAAATTTTGTCATCATAAGACGTCTCGCCATGCTCAGTAACCAGTAGATCTAAAGGTAAGAAACATAAAATACAGTGGAACTGCAACTGAAAATACACAAATCTGTTAATGAAATCGTAGCACTGAATACTCTGTCAACTGTGTCTCATTCAGCAACTACTCTCACAGCCACATTGTTGTATTTACACTGTAGTCCGGTAAAGCTACTTGAGTATAACAAAAGACTTCATATTTAATTATGGTACCCATTTGTTGTATGGTATTTTGGTGAGACACTAGTTGTATTAGTGTAGTGCATATTAATAGCGTTTTCTGGTAGGTTATTGAACAAAATAGACAAAGATACTACAGAAATTGTCAAAATTTATTCCATCTTGTAATAGAAAATCGTCTAATGATGCGCACATAGTTTTTCGATCTCACACATGTAATGACTTGATGATTCTGAGTTAAGCCACATTTTAAGCGCCATCACCAAAACAAAACAAATAAAAGAAAAAAACAAAAACTGACTTGGAGGTTGATCGATAAGGGACGAGAAAGGTAAACACATGCAAGTGCCATATTAGAAGACGTGTGGTAGGTGTGTTTGCCAGCCAGGCTCCTTGGTGCTGTCTTACAGGTCACATTTGTTACTCTGCTACTGCAGTGCATCTAATGTGCTGGCAGTAGATGTCAACTGCGAAGGGCGCATCCCTGTGAAGCAGTTTGTAACACAAAACACGTTCTCTTTGAGATCATATATATATATATATATATATATATATATATATATATATATATATATATATATATATATATATATATCATACGGGATTTCTCCTTATGTAGTTACCATATGGTACTCCAATTCGCCATCAGGCCACAATAATTTAGGTTTATGTTGACTTCTTTAAATCTGTTATGGCAAATCCAAGGCTCAATCCTTTGAAAGGGCACAGAAATCCTTACAATTCGAGGTTCTACGTCACGTCTAATCTCGTTTTTGACGGGACGTTGCACTGTAATCCTCCTTCCTTTTCCTTAACCGCAATATAGCTACTAATGGCAAGTGTTGCGCGAAGTGTAATTGGTCATCACACTTGCTAGTTATCAGACACACTGTCATCGACCAGAGTTGTAAATTGCAGAGATGATCATCAAAGCCTGTTTGTATACCTGAATGTGGCGTTTCATTTATCTCAAAACGATTGTACTTCAAACGATATAACTTGACTTTCTGGATATCACTGACGCCATGCAGAGCACAGATGTTTCGAATTACCTCTACTGCTTTCACCCTTTTATTAAACACAAACAGAACATGGCATCACAAATGTTAGACTTTACCTCGTTTTAGACTCCATTTTCTAGTTCATAAACGACGCTGCTCACAACGTCGAAAATAAGAAATATCCAAGTTGTCATGGCATGAGCTGTACTACAACGAAAGAAACGAGGATAGTTAAATACACTTATAGCAACAAGCCATGCAAAATCGCCATGGATCATGCTGAAACATAGTATTATATCATACATTATGTTAACTAATGTTATACTTGTGAATTTGAGTGCAGAAAGTCCACTGGAGATCATAGGGCTCTTGCCCAAAGCGCCATGATCACTTGGGCTGACGCCAGTCTGTATCAAGTGGGCACTGGCTCATGGTGCTAAAATTGGTGTTACCATGACAGATGCCCATGAGTCCTTTCACAAACATGAAAAATTTGTGGTAAGTTCCTATGGGAACAAACTGCTAAGGTCATCGGTACCTAGGCTTACACACTACTTAATCTAACTTAAACTAACTTAGGCTAAGGACAACACAAACACCTACAAACAAACAGAGGACTCCAACCTGCGATGGGATGAGACGCGCAAACTGTGGCAAGGCTAATGCACCTTGTGCAGCTCACAAATATGTTTCCGCAAGACTTGTATATTACTGACTGGTTAGAAAATGAATGGAACTGTCTTTGATCTTGTGTCAGACAGATGCTCTTAGCAGACAGTCGGAATACAGGTTGAAAAAATGGAATAATTATGAGTCTGATCTTTCATTTCTGATGTCTCACTACATAATGTTGACTACTAGATCACGAACAGGTTATTCACAACAACAGCTTGGGTGGATGTCACCACTTCTCATACCATGTGCTGTGTATCCCATTATGACAAAAGCATGATGGTAACACATGTGATATTCGGTGGTTGCTTGAACTGAGGCTAGCTTGTAACGGCTAAGGTGTGGGATTGATTCACGCTGCGGGTACCACTTTTTAACAGCCACAAACATACCCTCTTCACCTCCAGCCACACCAAGTAAACAATGCAGGACTGTGCTGTAGTTCCAAACCAACATTAAACATCTCCATTCGGTACTGACAGGAACAGAGTTGGATTAGTTTTGACTGTCAGAGGCGGAAGTCGTTGCTTGCAGAAACTCTGTCTCTAGTAAGCTGTCTTACACTAGCAATGTTATTTTAGTTCACAAGTCAATGTGTAAGGTCATAGGATCTTAATTTCTTATTTTAAGTAAACTTCAGATTTTGAAAATATTAACAGTGGACTGGGATTCGACCGACAATTCCAATTTTTCTCTGGATTTGAATCCTTTGAGATGACACTGTCCCATCATTTCGTTCCTTTCTCACAATGCCAAACTCATCCCTGTCTCTATGAATAGTGCGATCCTAACCATAGTGAAATGGAGTTTGATAGTTGACACCTCTTTGAGTGGGCGACCAACAACAATATGCGCTGGGTTCGAGTCCCAGGGAGCAGAGATCTATTAGTTGTGGAACCTTATCCGAATATGTGCACATCTCGCTACTGGTGAAGAAACACTGAATATTTCATTTCTATTTGTACCTATAAGAAAATAGAGAAAGATGCAGGGTCTGGATTCCTGGCAGACAAAAATCATTTGTCTTGTTTCAGTTTCCAAAATCATGATATTGGTGAACATATTTAATATCTGAAATGTAATTGTGCTTAGACAACAATTTATACAGGTGCTGGGTTCCACTCCTCATCCATCACCACAACTTTATTTCATGGTGTTTCACACTTGTGCATTGCACTTTATTAGATACCTTTTGTGGTCACTTTTTAGGGTCAATATAAGCTTTATGGGGTTCACGGTGCAGTGCTAAATGTAACGTCATTTATTTGCAAGTTTGGACATTTGGCTTTGTAAACTAATACTCTTAACACTTCGATATTTTTCATCTCTGTATGCCTTGTTAAGTGTCGATCAGGCACATAAACTTATTTTGGTTAACAGCGGGTTCAAATTTGGGTGACAAACAAAAACGTCATGAAAAGGGTGTGACAAGACTTCTGAAGTGTTACTAACTGTAATGAAGTTTAATTTTGCAACCATTAAGTACTGTCTCATCTCTATGCGTTTTCTAATTTTTTTTATTGCAGTACTAGTTTACAACTGGACTGATTGCCATAATGAGCTGCGTTCTCTAATGGTCTCTTGTGGCAACCATTGTGTATAGTACCCATCAGAGTTTTGGCATTTAGAGCATGTGCGACACAGTTATGTGATGTTGCTGCACTCAGCAGTGGCCCAGTTTTTTGCTGTCAAGCAGAGGTGATTTATTTTAATTGTAATTTCCCTTATAAGACTGATTTCCAATTCTAATTTGTCTTAATCTCGTATATAAAATGTATCAGTCAATGGATGAATTTTTGCTCACTATCTGCTCATGTACTCAGCTACACTGAAGAATTAGAAACTATTATGGACTTGCAGATGAGAGGTTTTGTAATTTGTAACTCACTTAGCGATGCTTGTACTGACATCATACAGACGTTTTAGTTCTTTTACTAAAGCCTTAGGTTCACTGCAATTGTTTTATGTTCCTTATTTTATGAGGAAAAGCTGTCCCATTGGTCTCCAGTTTTTTGGATCTCGTAATGCATACACAATGGTTTTGAACATATAATGATGGGAACATCTTAATATTAAAATCTTTGGAACACTTTCAACAAGACTCCATTTGCTGCTTTTTCAGTATAATTTGGATGGGTTTCTTGTGTGGTATGAATACAGTCTTCATTCTTGTGATGATAGATGGTGGACAAGAGGTCTTGATATACATGCTGTACCAGTTGTCCATTACAAACATCCATGACCTCAGCTTATTGGAAACAGCATCTGCTGCTTCCAGGTTACCTCACTATTAATTTTGATACCTAAAAATTTAACTGAAGTTACTTCTTTCAGTTCTTTTTCACCTAAATATATATATAAATGTTTTTCTTTTTGTTCATTGCTGAAAAGAATGTACATATTTTTTTCAGATTAATAATTAACGCATTTTCCATGAGCTATTGTGCTGCATTATTGACCGATTTTAAAAAAATATTTTTCTCATGTGCTTCAAAATTGTTGGAAAGATTTAGTAGAGCCATAATACCTGCATACAACATCTTATTTTAATTTTCGTGTGTTTGTACATTATTTACAAATACATTCAAGAGGATATGTCCCATTACAGATCCTTGAGGTACATCATAGTCAATGCTTCTCGCTTCTGATCTGCATGAATGGTTAATGGCTACACATTGCCTCCTGTTATTGAGATATAATGTTATCCATCCTACTGTTTGTCCACTATAACTAATATTCTCTAGTTTCTTCGTTGGACTGCATGATTAATTCTGTAAAACGCCTTGGATAAGAAAAGAAAAAGTCCTGAAACTACCATCCTGTTGCCCAAGGGTGTACAATAAATTTTGTTAATTATTCAGTTGCTCTTTCTATTGATTTCCCTTTCTTGTATCAGTGCTGTGCTAATGTTACTGTATTATGCTTTTCTAGGTAAGCTGTGTTGACCACGAACATCTCTAATATGGAGCCTCATGCTAAGGATACTGGTCTGTTTCATATACAGATACTTCTTTAATTAATTAAGACGAATAGAAAAAACTCCTTCATGGAATGAGTAGTTGACAACATACAGTAGTGGTGTCACTCCAAAACAAATGCACACTATTTTTTTTAAATCCATCTTTTATTCTACATGTTTGAAAGTTTTACAGTCTCTGGATACATCCTTTAGGAACAATATTTTCATTTATCCACATAATTTCCATCCCTCTCAACTGCCTTACATCATCTTGGAACCAGTGGTTGTATACCCACACGGTAAAATTCCGGACCAACCTGTTGGAGCCACTGTTTGGCAGCATGCAGAAGGGAGTCATCATCTTCAAACCTTGTTCTATGAAGAAAGTCTTTCAGTTTCCCAAAGAGATGATAGTCACATGGAGCCAGGTCAGGACTGTAAGGCAGGTGTTTCAGTGTTGTCCATCTGAGCTTTGTGATCGCTTCCATGGTTTTTTGACTGACATATGGCTGTGCATTGCCGTGCAACAGCAAAACATCCTGCTTTTGCTGATATGGTCGAGCATGACTCAGTCGAGCTTGAAGTTTCTTCTGTGTCATCACATATGCATAAGAATTTATGGTGGTTCCACTTGGCATGATGTCCACAAGCAAGAGTCCTTCAGAATCAAAAAACACCATAACCATAACTTTTCCAGCAGAAAGTGTGGTTTTCAATTTTTTTTCTTGGGTGAATTTGCATGATGCCACTCCATTGATTGCCTCTTCGTCTCTAGTGAAAAATGATGGAGCCATCTTTCATCACCTGCCACAATTCTTCCAAGAAATTCATCTCCACCATTCTCGTACTGTTCCAAAAGTTCGCTGCATACCGTTTTTCTTGTTTCTTTGTCAACATCCTGGGAACCCACCTGGCACAAACCTTTTCAACGCTAACACTTTCAGTATTCTGCGAACACTTCCTTCCCCTATCCCAACATAGCGTGACAATTCGTTCACTGTGATGCGTCTGTCAGCAGTCACCAATTCATTAACTCTCTGCATATTGTCTGGAATGTGTGCAGTACAAGGCCTGCCACTGTGAGGACAATCCTCAATATTGCCGTGCCCGCTTTCATCATGTTACCTGCTTGCCCACCGACCAACTGTACTGCGATCGATAGCAGCATCTCCATACACCTTTTTCAACCTCTTGTGGATGTTTCTCGTTTTCACAGCACAGGAATTCTATGACAGCACGTTGCTTCTGACGAACGTCAAGTGTAGCAGCCATCTTGAAGACATGCTGTGACGGCGCCACTCGTGGGAACATATTGAACTAAGTTTGAAAACAAGCGGGAAGGATGTATCTACACACTGTAAAACTTTCACACATGCAGAATGAAAAATTTATTTTTACGAAAATAGTGTGCATTTCTTTTGGAGTGACCCTCTTTTTTCTGCTGTCATCTGCTTGATTTGGTAGTCTGACACATCATACCTAGCAGTCTTCTTTGCCCTAAGCTTTTTTGTAAACTTTATCACTTCCTCTTTGTATACTGGTTTCAAAAACATTGATTGGCATGGTTTAAGTGTCCCTGATGTCTGGTGACTTTCTCAGTTATTAGATACATCCGTTAGGTTTTCTAATGTATCTGTGTAATTATTATTCATGATGTTGGCAATTTATATTCTATATGTACTTATCTTGTTACCCACGTCTATACTTTCTATTTCATTCTTTCTAATGTGTCTTTTCTGTCGCCCCTCTCAGAATTAATTATACCCCAGGCAATTTTTATTTTATTAGTTGATTTTGAAATAACCATCTTAATTGATCTGGATTTTTCTTGTCTTAGCAGCTGCCTGTGCTTCTTCTGGTGCTGTTTGTAGCATTCAGTACTTTCCCTCTTTTGTATCACTCGTAAGGTAGCCGTCAGTTTTATTATTTCTTTCATGATCCACTGCTTGATTTGGAGAATCTTTTTTTTCCTGTTCATTTTTTGGAAATGCTGTATTGAAATAATGTTTTAAGTTGAGCCTGAAGAGTGTCTACCCACTATTCTTTTCTCAACATTACTTTGAATATGTTGATGTTTTGTTGATTCAAAAGCCTAATACCACTTCCTACATTTTTGTCTTCAGTTTGTGAGTTTAGAGTTCCCAATAATTCACATAGCCATCCAAAATGATTAGGAAGTCAAATTTGTAGAACCTTTGTTGTACATGCATTGCTATATATATTAGTGATAATATTATCAATAATTGACTAAGTTTCCAAAGTTACTCTTGCCATTACAGTTGTCTTCATATTATACTGTATTAGCAGATCCTCAAATTTTTACTTGCATTGCGTTACTCTTGCCATATCAATATTCATATCGCCATATATTACACAGTCTTCCATTTTTCCTAGCAGATTGTTGCATTTTTTGAGGAAAATACTTATTTTGCTACTTGGTGACAGGTACACAGAGAATACTTTTAACTCATGGTGCACAATACCTATACTTTCAAAATCTTTTTCTTTGTTTTTCTTCGGGTTATTGTTATTCTCAATGAGTATAACATTCAAATAGCATTTTTATTCAACATTATCACAAAATATCCATTATTTTTATGTAATTAAAGCTTAAAAATCGTTTAATTTCAAAATTTGATTACATTATTGAAAATGATTTGATGATCAGGTGACGTCACAGCCCAGGAGTAAGATGGAGCCATTCGTGTGTTATAGGAATGTAAGTCGAAGTTACTAGTGTTTTTCTGTACTTTTCCTGTAAGCAGATTTTTGTTATAGAAATAAGAATCGTGAAATTTTCACTGTGAGTAAAATATACCTACATTTCAAAGCTAATTAGTGCTACAGATATTATTATACACTCTGAAAAAAATTACTCTCTTTTGTCAAGAGACTGACTCTAAAGCCACTACAAAGCACACCATAGATGCATGAGTATATGAAAATTGCTACTTCTTTGTCAAATGCATTTTTCTTTTAAAAGCACATTATCATCTGTGGTCACAGTGAAAATTACATAGCATGTTTGCAGCTATGCAGTTATTGTCCAGATTCAGATTAATTCGTGCGTACATGTAAAGTCACACTGCAAACTTGTCACTTTTCACAATTCATTATGAACGACATTTTTCGTGCTGTTTTGATTACAAATATACTTTTCAAATTAAATCATGTTAGTGGCACTCTTTATTTTTCTACTTATTGTATCCATTGAGGGATCTGAAGTTAAACTCTTCAGTGTTTGTGCTGTAGGTTGCAATTGTCCATTTGTTCAGTGACAAATTATGCATTAAAACACATAGCCAATACTTTCATTTTTACACACTCTGAAATTAGCAACATGTTGTAATAAACCAAAAACTGTGAAATACAGCGAAATGTCCTAGTACTCTTTTACGATATTGTTTATTTTTTGCTCATAAACAGCTCAAGAGATTTCTGTGGAGACATTGCTGTGGGCTATGTACAACAACATCGCAACAAGTCTTCTCACTATCAAATCAGGGGTTTTCTAGTACGTTTCTAAATGATTAGGCATAAAGAAAAAAGTAAAATAATTTACCATGCTAGAAATCAAACCTAAACATACTGTGTGAAAGCCATCTGTCTTGCTCAAGAGACCACACGTGATCCCTCCTCTTGCGTCCTTAATATGCGTATGTATGCTGCAACTACTGACTGTGCATTTTGTTGTATTGGCAAAGCATCACCAGCAGTCGTTGTTGTTGTTCTGGTCTTCAGTCCTGAGACTGGTTTGATGCAACTCTCCATGCTACTCTATCCTGTGCAAGCTTCTTCATCTGTCAGTACCTACCGCAGCCTACATCCTTCTGAATCTGCTTAGTGTATTCATCTCTTAGTCTCCCTCTACGATTTTTACGCTCCACGCTGCCCTCCAATACTAAATTGGTGATCCCTCAATGTCTCAGAACATGTCCTACCAACCGATACCTTCTTCTAGTCAAGTTGTGCCCCAAACTCCTCTTCTCCCCAATTCTATTCAATACCTCCTCATTAGTTATGTGATCTACCCATCTAATCTTCAGCATTCTTCTGTAGCACCACATTTCAAAAGCTTCTCTTCTCTTCTTGTCCAAACTACTTATCGTACATGTTTCACTTCCATACATGGCTACACTCCATACAAATACTTTCAGAAATGACTTCCTGACACTTAAATCTATACTCAATGTTAACAAATTTCTCTTCGTCAGAAACGCTTTTCTTGCCATTGCCAGTCTACATTTTATATCCTCTCTACTTCGACCATCATCAGTTATTTTGCTCCCCAAATAGCAAAACTCCTTTACTACTTTAAGTGTCTCATTTCCTAATCTAATTCCCTCAACATTACCAGACTTAATTCGACTACATTCCATTATCCGCGTTTTGCTTTTGTTGATGTTCATCTTATATCCTCCTTTCAAGACACTGTCCATTCCGTTCAACTGCTCTTCCAAGTCTCTTGCTGTGTCTGACAGAATTACAATGTCATCGGCGAACCTCAAAGTTTTTATTTCTTCTCCATGGATTTTAATGCCTACTCCGAACTTTTCCTTTGTTTCCTTTACTGCTTGCTCAATATACTGATTGAATAACATCGGGGAGAGGCTATAACCCTGTCTCACTCCCTTCCCAACCACTGCTTCCCTTTCACGTCCCTCGACTCTTATAACTGCCACCTGGTTACTGTACAAATTGTAAGTAGCCTTTTGCTCCCTGTATTTTACCCCTGCCACCTTCAGAATTTGAAAGAGAGTATTCCAGTCAACATTGTCAGAAGCTTTCTCTAAGTCTACAAATGCTAGAAACGTAGGTTTGCCTTTCCTTAATGTTTCTTCTAAGATAAGTCGTAAGGTCAGTATTGCCTCACATGTTCCAACATTTCTACACAATCCAAACTGACCTTCCCCGAGGTCGGCTTCTACCAGTTTTCCCATTCGTCTGTAAAGAATTCGCGTTACTATTTTGCAGCTGTGACTTATTAAACTGATAGTTCGGTAATTTTGTCAACACCTGCTTTCTTTGGGATTGGAATTATTATATTCTTCTTGAAGTCTGAGGGTATTTCGCCTGTCTCATACATCTTGCTCACCAGATGGTTGAGTTTCGTCAGGACTGGCTCTCCCAAGGCTGTCAGTAGTTCTATTGGAATGATGTCTACTCCCGGGGCCTTGTTTCGACTCAGGTCTTTCAGTGCTCTGTCAAACTCTTCACGCAGTATTATATCTCCCATTTCATCTTCACCTACATCCTCTTCCATTTCCATAATATTGTCCTCAGGCACATGGCCCTTGTATAGACCCTCTATATACTCCTTCCACCTTTCTGCTTTCCCTTCATTGCTTAGAACTGGGTTTCCATCTGAGCTTTCGATATTCATACAAGTGGTTCTCTTTTCTCTGAAGGTCTCCTTAATTTTCCGGTAGGTTGTATCAATCTTACCCCTCTACATCCTTACATTTGTCCTCTAGCCATTCCTGCTTAGCCATTTTGCACTTCCTGTTGATCTAATTTTTGAGACGTTTGTATTCCATTTTGCCTGCTTCATTTAATGCATTTTTATATTTTCTCCTTTCATCAATTAAATTCAATATATCTTCCATCACGCAAGGATTTCTACTAGCCCTCGTCTTTTTACCTACTTAATCCTCTGCTGCCTTCACTACTTCATCCCTTAGAGTTACCCATTCTTCTTCTACTGTATTTCTTTCCCCCATTCCTGTCAATTGTTCCCTTATGCTCTCCCTGAAACTCTGTACAACCTCTGGTTTAGTCAGTTTATCCAGGTCCCATTTCCTTAAATTCCCACCTTTTTGCAGTTTCTTCAGTTTTAATCTACAGTTCATAACCAATAGATTGTGGTCAGCGTCCACATCTGCCCCTGGGAATGTCATACAATTTAAAACCTGGTTCCTAAATCTTTCTCTTACCATTATGTAATCTATCTGATACCTACTAGTATCTCCAGGGTTCTATCATGTATACTACCTTCTTTTATGAGTCTTGAAGCAAGTGTTAGCCATGATTAAGTTATGCTCTGTGCAAAAATCTACCAGACGGCTTCCTCCTTCATTTCTCTCCCCCAATCCATATTCACCTACTATGTTTCCTTCTCTCCCCTTTCCTACTCTCGAATTCCAGTCACCTATGACTATTAAAGTTTCGTCTCCCTTCACTACCTCAATTATTTCTTTTATCTCATCACACATTTAATCAATTTCTTCATCCTCTGCAGAGCTAGTTGGCATATAAACTTGTACTACTGTAGTAGGCATGGGCTTCATGTCTATCTTGGCCACAATAATGCGTTCACTATGCTGTTTGTAGTGGCTTACCTGCAGTCCTATTTTTTTATTAATTATTAAACCTACTCTTGCATTACCCCTATTTGATTTTGTATTTATAACCCTGTATTCACCTGACCAAAAGTCTTGTTCCTCCTGCCACCGAACTTCACTAATTCCCACTATATCTATCTTCAGCCTATCCATTTCCCTTTTTAAATTTTCTAACCTATCTGCCCGATTATGGGATCTGATATTCCACGCTACAATCGGTAGAATGGCAGTTTTCTTTCTGCTGAAAACGACGCCCTCTTGAGTAGTCACCGCTCGGAGATCCGAATGGGGGACTATTTTACCTCTGGAATATTTTACCCAATAGGACGCCATCATCATTTAACCATACAGTAAAGCTCCATGCCCTCAGGAAAAATTACGGCTGTAGTTTCCCCTTGTTTTCAGCCGTTCACAGTAGCAGCACAGCAAGGCCGTTCTGGTTATTATTACAAGGCCAGATCAGTCAATCATCCAGACTGTTGCCCCTGCAACTACTGAAAAGGCTGCTGCCCCTCTTCAGGAACCACACATTTGTCTGGCCTCTCAACAGATACCCCTCCGTTGTGATTGCACCTACAGTATGACCATCTGTATCGCTGAGGCGCGCAAGCCTCCCCACCAACGGCAAGGTCCATGGTTCATGGGGGTGGCACCAGCAGTTATATTGTAAGTATTATGAGCAGATGATTACTATTCTTCTCGTTGGTTTTTGTAGACTAAATTACAGTTTTGCTGAAGAATGACATATTTAGTATCAAAAACAGTCGAGATCACAAATTTACCGCCAGAAGGAGGTTCTTACTCATTGGTCTGAAGATGACCACAGTTGTGGTCCAAACTGGTCACCGGGATAAATAATTTCTGATCAAGACTGTTTTTGATAGTAAATATTTGTAATAACATTGTTCACAGGATACTCCCACAATGTATTCAAAAGTTATGACATATTTGACACATTGTTGCTGGCACATTTTGTTGCTTGTTTCACGTTCTTTTTGTAACTGCTTCTCCTTCCAGGTTATCAGAATCTGGAATCGAATTTACACTGCAATGATTCGCTTGTTTAATTATCTGTTAACTTTAGAGCCCTAGGTTTCGATCATTGTGAAGAATTTCCTTACATGCTTTGTTTATGTAATTTGAAACTGTATGTTATTGGCAGCACATGAAAGTTGATTACAAACGCCAAACAGCCACAAATAGTGCTATATTGTTTTTTTCATTTGTGTTATTATATGTAACAGTAAAATTATTTTCAAGTATATAATATTAAAATGAATGTTAATTACTCATAATGTTAGCAGCGCCTTGTGTTGCTAAAAAAGCGAATCGCTTTCAGGGAATGAGCTTTCTAGTTTGATGTTAGATTAAGCCAGAAAAAAAACTAGCACTACTACAAAAGAGGAAAACTGCTGAAATCATTTTCGCTGATCTATATTTATAATGTTCGAGTTGCAGTTAGCTCATCTGAATATTTCTTATGTCTACACTTTAAGACCAAAATCCTAGTTACAGAAATGCGAATAAAGCTCATCGGCCTATCCTGGCTATTTGTGTTCCTAGTCAACGTAGTGTCTGGTGGCGTGACTGCATCTTCACAGGGCGAGCTACAGCGGCTCAAGATTCGCAGCGCCTCACTGTCACTAGTCCAGTGGGAAATTGGCCATGTTCTAAAAGACATTGGGTAACTATGTGAGTGTTGGTTTACTTCCTGTTTTGGTTCAGAACTGTCTTGGTAAATTCATTCGATATTTTCTTGTCATTTAGATGAAGTATTCTGCATTATTCTCACTTAAGGGATGACACAGAGGTAACAAATTTATGGTTTTGAGTACAGGAAGCACGTTCCAACAGAAACTGCAGCTTACTTCGCTATTTACGTTGCGAATTCTCTGTCTTATGCTTCACTGGGTGAACAAGGGAGTGCCCTTTGCCATAGTTGTATGCCAGCTGAGTGGTACACGCTCTGCTAAAATTATGCCGGCACGGTAGCTCAGCGTGTTTGGTCAGAGGGCTGCGTGCTCTCTGTAATAAAAAAAAACTGAGTCAAGAATTCAACGATCAACTTGAACGGATTTCTTTTGACGTCCGCCCAGACCAGACGCAACGAACTATACCGAAAAACCAGTGGTAAAGTGTTTGCCGGTCAAGCACATGCGTGCGTTGGTTTTTGGTTCTACACTCGGTGGAGACGAGAGTTTTACTTCTTCTGTGAAAGAGTGAAGAGCAGGCAGATCGACAATCAGTAAAGAAATCCTAAGACAACTTCTTCCTCATCATGTTTCTCGCTACCTTGATTCTGAACCCCATAGGTTTGAAGGTGAAGAACTTGCTGCATTGACCACTTGTTAGCACCTGATTTTTTGGCTTCTTTCAAACGTATTTACTTAATTGTGGCACTGAATTATTTGTTACTGGATTTCATGGTAATCCTGTGACGCTGTTTCATCGTGATTGTGGACTGAGCATAGACACACGCCATTTCCAAGCCGCAAGTATGTATTATCCTACTAATTCGTGACAATTTGGGATACTTTTTTTTATTATAATCGCCTTTTTCGTAATGTCATCATGATAAGGTCTAATTCATTTGTTTTAGTACAGTGCATGTGAATGGCAGTTTTACGTTAGCTTGATGAACACAGCAAACATAAGAAATGAATAATTCAGCAGCATTATCGTCTCCCACATGATCTAAAACAGTCTTACAATGTTCGGATAGTTTTTAGACTTCATGGCTGTAGACAATACGTTGGTAGAACTTCGTCGCCTGGGATGTTATGCTGTGTTAAAGCTGTACAGTTAATCATAAAGATGAGACGAGAGGTCTCACAAATTCTGTCACTGATGGTACCACAGCACTCTCAGTGGCTGAACTAAGTTATTCCAGTGCTAACAATGTGAAGTCAGTGCACTATAGGAATGACGTTCGGCAGACTTACATTCTGTGGGTTTAAAATGTGTGCAAGTTTAACTTCTATTTATACATCTAGATTATCAGGATATTTTTTTTTAATATCTGCTGCTCTGTGTATAACACATGAATGGTGTGTTTGCAAAAATTGCATGATGCCTCATTTGCAGAAAAGATTGCAACACGTGTGGGTGCTGGGAGGCCAGGGGAAGATTTGCAGTCATTACACAACACATACCATCAGCACACTCAAAAACCTTGTGCACCAGCACTGCAGCACTTAGGTGAAATGTCGATGTGGTGTCGATGGTGGCATTGCGCCAGTGCATCAATGAAGTCACGTCAGTGTGATGCCAGTGTCACAACGCCACTCCTATAAAAATTTTAAAATAATAATTTGTTACATAACTAAGCAAAGGATCTTCTCATTGCAGAACACAGAACTCGAATGATTCCTATTGGATGAGAGCAATAGCGGGGACAATTCTCCCACCAATCCCTTCCACTCCCCTCGTTTGGTGACTTCGACTTCTGCCGGCAGCGGAATTCAATATAATGATACTTTGTCATCTCATTGTTAATATTACCTCTGGTAAAGTGGAACTCCACCTGAAAAAACCCTATCAACATTTTTTCGCCAGAAAGGTGCTATTTTCAACGCCACATATAAATTTTCCATACTTGTGTCGTTTGATGATCAGTTTGCCTAAAAAGGGCTTAAATTTCCATAGTAAATTTAAATAGTGGTTCGAGTGAAACTTATGTACTGCCATGTCGAGCTCACCAGCTGTGGCTTCTAGTGAAATAATTATTTATTTTACACCACACAACGAAAACTCTCATAATGCACACTTAATATTGTTTAATATCAGTTTGCAATGGAGATGATGAACAGATAATCACATTTCTTCATTGCGTATCCCCAATTTTTACAGAGCTTACAGCCACAGTGATAGAACGAACATGGAAACGATATATAAGTCATCATGAAACATGTATAATGAATACATATCAAACTATAAAATAAAGACTATGTCCACCGATCGTGAGGGAAGGACAGTATGCGGTAATGACAGAATTATACCACTTCCGTTTGGGCCACTGACTTAATATACTATATATATATATATATATATATAGTACCAACTATATTTGCCTCGATGTGGCAGGCACCATTTTCATTTTGACGTATTTAGCTATTTTGTATTATAAGTTGCTGTATGGCATTTCAAGGCAATGGCGCAGTGACAGGTTATCACAAACACATTACACTTATTGTTAAATACCCATTAATTATGCGTCAAGCAATACTGTATAGCCAAGACACAAAATGGAAAACGCATGTCTGAAACATAGCATAATGGATAGTGTCTTGGATCACAGAGTAAAAGAAAGTATGTCCATGTCCTGTTCTACTCTAATTTTTTTCCTAGAGTTGTTAATACATTTTGGGTCTTTGTTATGAATGTAATACAAGTATATTCTGCATTATTTGATATTATTTACATTTCTGTCCGATTAGAAGAATGAAATACATATTTGTGTGTTTTTTTGTGAATGTGTAGCAATTTCCGAGTGTGTGGTTAGTCAGAAACTTAAGAGGATAGATTAAATTGCTGTGAGTGAAACGACCAGCAATAAAATTCATATTCTTCATTGTCACAAATATTTGGCTATGTATTTCCTAGTACCTAGTGTGTATATAGATCATGAAGAGATGCGTACTTCACATGTTATAACTAATGGCACTTCCAGTTGGTATATTTCTGCTGCTAAAAACATATGGAATGGATCAAAGCAATCGACTGCCAGGTCACATGATCCTCTCTGCAAATCGTAAGCGTGTGGCAAATTGCAGATGACAGAGGTTAACCACTGATCACTTGAATTTCCATGGAAACTGATAAATCGTTTGCGACAATATGGCTCCCTGGTGACAAGGTCATGAGCGAGGTTATGTAGTTTTGTTTCGTTTCACATACTGTAAGAACTTTACATTTGAATTTATAGTTACTCAGGGAGCACAAACCATACCAAAAAGTGAAGCTGAAGCTGTATTTGTTAATTGCATTACGGAGGAATACATAAGCATTTACAACCTTAGGTTTTACACTGATTAGCATTTTCAAGTTTGTGCTACAGAAGGAGAAATTCACAGGAAGTTAATAGTAATAGTCATGACATACAGGACTCCAGCTGGTGATTTTTTATTTCTTTATGTTCGTGTCAGTTGAAAATATCGTATTTGACTGTTTTCTGGAAATCGTCGTAAATGGTTAATTATGTCATTTGCTCATATGCTCATGACGAGCTTATTTCCCCCATTTTTCGAAAGAAACGGAAATTAAATTCAAATAATTTGATGTGAGGACCATTTTGATGTGTGTAAAAACTCCAGAATGTCAGCATTCAGTACTTTGTATGAGTTTATAGTACATATTGAAGGTGGCATACGAACACAATTAAAAAAAACATTTCTATTACTTTCAGCTTTCGGATAGTGTAAGACTGACAAGTACTAACATACCCTAGGAGAGTGTGGGACGGAATTTTTATGCAGTAGCTCACAGTTGGCGCATTTTACTCTCAATTTATTTCTTGTTGTTCATATGCGAATTACCACTGTGTAATTCCCAACACAGACTGCCGTTTTAAATATTACAGCACTTGTAGTTGGATCTGACTCAGCAGCCTATGCTAACTATAATTTCATTTTATCTTGAAGACTATTGGAAAGGTTTAATAATAATTTCAAAATAGTCACTCCATGTATCAACTTGTCTCCTGAAACAGTTGCTCACAGGCTCTTGCGTAACTAAAAAGTCACATAAATAGGGTAAAACGAAGAGGACAAATTGGCATGGCGACTAAACATGTCACTTTTTCTGTCATCGTGAAATAACACGAAAAAGTTAAGCACTGGTAAGGCAACGAATTTAGATGAAATCAGATTGTCATTCCTTCTGTAACTATTTCCGTTTTCAAATTGCCCCTACACAGCTAACAATTGCCAAATACATGTGATTGATGATCCCTTTGAGTCTTTTCAAACACTTTGGTAACTGGAGGTGTCAGTGGGGAATGTCCATCCTCCAAGACTGTCGCCATCCCAGTCCCAGTGCGATCCAACCACCAACTAGCATCTTACAGTTTGATCGAAAAGTTCAGCAACTATGTAGTTTCAGGAAGAGAGTCAGAAAGGGAGAATAAAAAACTCCAGAAATTAAAGGAAATGAAACTGTCAAATTCCACAGAATCGGTACAGTTTCATCTTACTTTGACAAGCCTAATTACATCACAGTAATCCTGAGGGATGCATGGTGTAGTGATTAATTTCGGTAGTACATTAGTTTCTTAAGATCGACGTTTGGGGCTCATAGGCATTGCCCAAGCAATGTTTCTGTGTGAGAATACTGCAAGAACTCCACTTCCATGGGCAGGTTTGGAGTTACATCAGCAGCTACCTGAAACTATATCCTACAAGAAGAAGACATTCTCTGACACACTCGAAGCTTTTCGTTCTGAAAGAAGGGTGAATATAAATGGACACTTATTTTGTGAATTTTGTATCATGGGTGTTGGTTGATGGAGTGATTTTGGCCAAGTTCGATTGGATCCAAAAGGATGCAAGTTTTCGGCAGATGTCAAAACTTGATACTTTGTTGCCGCAGCAGTCGTCCATTGTTAATTTCATGGAGAAAAATGTGAATGATGTGATACTCTCTGTATTAAGGAAGGGAATCAATTTTGCACCCGCACCTAGCGCACTGCTTTTAATGAGCTTGTGAATGGTGTTCAAGAAGACATACAACGCTTTCCATTGGATGCTGCAGAAGAAAAAACTAGGGAAACTTGCCACTCTCTTTTCAAAACTCCTCCTCAGTGTAGTAGCTGCAGAAAGGGTTGCATTATGAAATCTACGGGAGGGCACTGATGTAGTGGTTATGAAGGTAATGCAACCATTTTGTTAACTTGTAGTGTGTGTGGTCTGCTAAGTGACTCTACCTATAGGAGGATTGACTATGACCCTACAGGAAACTTCTGCACTGCCAAATTCCTCCTCCCTGCCTCAAAGGATCATCGAGAAGTTAAGACCAGATGGTTGCGTGACATCAGGACTGTATGGCCATCCAAAACTTCGTAAATGTTCCATTACGTCCAATAGTGAGCAACGTTGGAGCGCCTACATATGATTTAGCCAGGTTCGTTGCTGAGACAATTGGTGGGAAAATGCCCACATCACATCCATAACGCAGCTTGCGTTATTAACATACTGGGGGCTCTCTGTCTGAGCAGTTCTGACCGTTTGGTTAGCTTTGATGCAGCATCACTTTTTACAGATTCTTTGACACTAATTGCCAAAAATTTTCAGGCAGACGTCACTGTTTTGTTTTGGCATGCTCTACACTCAACTTATTTTATGTTCAACCAAGAATATTTTTTCACAGACTGATAGCATCGCCATGGGCAGCTCTCTGTCTCCCTTGGAAGCAAACTTTTTTTTATGAAGGATTTCGAGGAGAGAGCGCTTGAATCAGGTGCCCTTAAACCAACTATATTTTGGAGGTACATGGGTGACAGTTGCATAGTGTGGCCTCATGAAGAGGATAAATTGATGGAGTTTCTTCAGCACCTCAGCTCTGTTCATAACAGCATTTGGTTCACCATGGAAATAGAGAAAGATAGCTGTCTGACTTTCTTGGATGTCTTTGTTAGACGAAAGAATGGTGACTCTCTGGGGCATTCAGTTTATTGTAAGCCCACTCATACTGATTTGTATTTGCAAGCATCAAGTTATAATCACCCACTGTGAAATATGAGTGTGCATATGACACTTGTACACAGAGCCCACACTGTCTCAGATCTAGACAGTTTGCCTGAAGAGCTAAGGAAGTGTTTAGAAAGAATGGATATTCTACCCAGCAGATTAACAAGCACTGTCATTTAAAATAAAGACCCAGGAAGTGGATAAGGGGAGAACACACTGGCAAAATCTTTAGCTTCTCTATGATTTGTGGCAACATTACGTTGAAAATAGCAAGAATCCTTTGTTAATTTCAAATGAAAGAGATTTTCCGCCCAACATCTAAGATTGCAGACATTTTGGGATTAGTGAAGGATGACTTATTATTGTGGAAGGCCAGAATTTATAACATACCTTGTCAGTGTGGTATGGCTCACACAGACAGACCACAACTACATCTGCTTGGGACTTCATTATTATAGCATCCATGGAAATACGCCTGGTGAACTGAGATAGCAGCTACCAGTTGGACAGTGCGAGGACCCCATCATATTCACGATTTGTTCTAGTCGACCGCAGTGAGTGGTAACATACAGGACAGCTGAGTTCCGTGGTTCCACAAGCGTGGGCGTTGCCACTGTGGAGTGTGGTCCATCTGTCAATTTGAATATTGATGAATGTGAGGAATGCTCATACTGCAATGTTTAGGGCGGAACAGAGCACGTCTTCGTCAGTCTTTCATGGCTCATTGGAAGATGACTGGCAAGTGCCCAGTCGAAATATCGTGCAATGAATCAAACGAAGACCGTCTGCAAGCCCGAAATTTGTTTGAACGGATACTTATTTTGTCTTAGGTACCAACACTCAATAGTTTCCCAAAAAGTCTGGAAGCTATTGCATCAGTTTGTACACATGATGCTATACCAAGAAAGATAGTAGAGTACCAAATTACAACACAGTTTCGAATTTTGCCCTCCATGTTCAAATCCAATCTTATGTTGTTGTTATTTCCTTTTGTTGTCACGCAAGTATGTGACATCAGTATTTTGTGACATCAGAAAATACAATGGAATTTCTCACAAAAGAAATAAGCATTTCAAATATTATTAAAATTGTATTGTATGAAACTGGTGACCTACAAACGATGGAGAGGCTTCATCCCTGCCATAGCCCTCAGTGGTTCATAACCACACAACAGGCTACAGCAGTCCACTCACCCCATCGCCAACCCACACCAAACCCCAGTTATTGTGCAATTGTGCAGTTCGGCTCCCAGTGGAGCCCTTCCCCCCCTCCCCCAAGGAACATCTCACACTAGAACACTAGATGAGTGTAACCCCAGTGTTTGCACAGCAGAGTAATTATGAGGTACACATACGTGTAGAAAGTGTTTGCGCAGCAATCGTCGACTTAGTGTAACTGAGGTGGAATAAGGGGAACCAGCCCGCATTCGCCGACTCAGATGGAAATCCGCCTTAAAAGCCATCCACAGACTGGCTGGCACACCGGACTTTGACACTAATTCGCCGGACGGATTCATGCCAGGGACTGGCATGCCTTCCCACTCTGAAAGCAATGCATTAGACTGCACGGCTAAGTGGGTGGGCTGTATTAAAATTAGTTTTTTTTATCTTCACAAATCTTATAGAACCTTATTTAACTGAAAAAGAAAATTCTAATATATCAATCTTTGCTTTGATTTTTACGTTTATACTTAAAGAGAACAAGGGTATTCTCCAGGGTGCTATCTACAATAAAAACTTTCAAAGCATAAAAAAATCCAAGCACCACCAGCAATGTGCAAAAGGTATGAAGACACATATGCCATAGTCATAGTCTTTAATATGAATATCATTACGAAAAGCAACTTCGATAACTTTCTAAATAGCTCGCGATCTGGCTATAATTTTGTGGCAAAGCATTTGCTCGATAGGTGGAGCCTGCAATAGCCTATGAATCCAAGCACATATTCTATTAATTTCATCGCTTCTGCTTGTGATTTCCGTTTTTTGTGTGATGAGAATAGGCCAATTTTGTAATGGGCGAATGTAATTCTTCGCCTCTCAGTAAAAATATACATCGTTGGTTGGCAGAACGGCATGCACTTCGGTAGAATTGCTTTTAATGAACAATTCGATATTCCGATTCCATCGACAACCAGGTCATCGCATAAGGAGGGATAAGCTTTGCCCATCCAGTGACTCAATAATATTCAGAAACGGCTTCATTTTTGAGCAAGGTCACTGAAGATGGTTATCTTTTGTGAGCTGCCAGATCTTGTGGCTCTTGCATACACGTTATGATGCCATTCCACTGACTGGTTTACATGTCGTACTCGAGGATCAAATTTGCCACTGACTTATTGTATTTGTATTTTGTATTTCTTTATTGGTCCTGTAAATCGTGTTTAGGTACATATTTTGCACAAACGATGTAGGACAAGTCAGGTTGGTACAGTATATACATCGTCATACACATTGTTATTTTGAAAGAATAAATAATTAAAAATTATTCAATACATGTTGAATATTGATAACAAATTTAATATAATAAAATAAAATGATAGACTTATTAAGAATATTTGAGCAATTACACTACACTTTTCTGGTACTCTAAAAACTCGGAAACAGAATAGAAGCAGTGGTCAAGCAAGTACTGTTTCAGTTTCACTTTAGACTTTTGTTAATTTTGCATATTTTTCAAATAGAATGGCATGTGATTGTACAGCATTATGCCAGTATGATACACTCCTCTCTTACAAATGTTTGTACTTACTGTATTGACATGCAAGTAGTGTTTCTGCCTAGTATCGTGAGGGTGGTAATCACGGTTATACTTGAAGATATTTCCATCTTTTAACATACTTCCTTTTGTGAAATTTAATATTTCATACATATATAAGCAAGGAAGAGGCAGTATACTGAGATTTTTAAATATTGGGCTACATGAGTCTCTGTACTTCGCATGGTTTATTATTCTAACAATTTTTTTCTGTAGCCTAAATGTTTTGTTTGCATCTACGGAGTTCCCCCAAAAGATAATGCCGTACATCAGCAGTGACTGAATACTGCCATGGTACATTGTGATTACAGACGGCTTGTATTTTGTGCGAGGATTCTTACTGCGTACGTAAGTGTGTTTACCTTTTTATTTACATGGTTAAGATGTGTCTCCCATTTTTAGGTTTTTCTGTATATCTATACCTAAAAATTATTGCAGCCAAACAAAAATTGTTAGCAACAGTTTTTTTGAGAAGTGTTAATACATCGCGAATGACGATCCAAGTGAAAAGCAGAATACTGACTCGATGTAAATACAAAATGATCGATTCGTGGGTGTTCGATCGTTTATAGGCTAGCTAGAAGAAATGGACATTGTTTTAATGGGCGATTGCTACAGCAGCCTCGTTGCTGTCAGAAAGTTTTGAAGTCAAACAGCTGGTGGGATTCCTTCAAGAGGAAAAACAGAACTCAGGAGTGCCGTGTCACTAAATACATCAGCGCCAATGACAAAGTTATGTTTGATGAATTACTGAAAGCAGTAACGTCCTTTCAACTTCAAACATCCACCATAATTTCTGAGTTCACCGTTGATTAGTTACAAGCACAGATCAGTCAGACCGTATCACATCTCTAGTAAGAGACTGTTATTGTTTTGAGGTGAGAAAGTCACAGAAATAGCTGTCGGTTGGCCGAAAGAAATGTATCGTCAGCTTTTGAAGGAAGCTTTGCAGTCCCACATAAACTCTGGACAAGTGCGAGAGGACTCATGCTCCGAGATTTCCGCACAAACTTAATTATGTATCTAAATAATAATAATAATAATTTCGTGTGGCTCAGTAGCATGTGCTATTATTTTCTGTTAATCGCCATTTCGGCGACGTGTGTGTGTCCCTAACCTACCGGTACGTCAGATATCCAACCGGGGAAAGGAATCTTCAGTTTACAGCGGGATCTGAACTGCGTGTTGTTTTTGGCGACTCCCACGTTATCTAAAATAGTGTGACAATTTTCGGATAGTTCTTTGAGTTCCAGCTGTAGAAATAAGTCGGTAGCGCTTCGTCTCCGTTGCATGTTATGTTGTGTTAACAGACAGTAAAGCTGTGCAATTCATCATAACAATGAGGCCAGGGGTCTCGCAAATTCTGTCACCGACTGTACATTGTCACAAATACACCCACAGATGGTATATATTCAAACAGACCTCTGTTACAATTACATGCTTCATGTCTATATACTCCTCAGTGATAGACGAGGCGTAAAGTGACTAATTAGTATTCATCTGCCCCTAGCGCATAGAACATAACAAGCATAATCATACAAAATATAGGTCAGAAATAATTACTTTCCTTACGTTAGTTAATACCTACATTTAGAAATAAAACGCTATTTGAGTTCATATGTTGCTTAATTTGGGAACAGATGCAGATCATTTAAAATCATGCGCCAATTGGTGTCAAACAAGGTCCCCGTTATGCCGCAATATTGACGGACGCACCTCCCCCCCTTCCTTCATCCAGATAGTTCTATGAAAAACCTGCATCAGGTTGTTTCTAAAAGGAAAACCTTTCCAGGAAATGATAGACCTGTCAGCACAATGAAGACTGCATTTGCATGAGAACGTAACTCTGATGGGCCTATTTTCGGAGGAAGGTTGTATTTACTGACGAGAGTCGATTTCAGCTGTTTAAGTCAAATGGTTAAGTGACAGTACAAAGGAATAAAAGAATTCTGAACTTGAAGAGAGAAATATAACAGCCCAAGGAAAACATGGGGGGAGAGGGCCAAGTACTATGTGATCAAAAGTATCCGGACACCTCCAAAATCATACGCTTTTCATATTAGGTGCATTGTGCTGCCACCTACTGCCAGGTTCTCTATATCAGCGACCTCAGTAGTCATTACACATCGTGAGAGAGCAGAATGGGACATTCTGCGGAAGACACGGACTTCGAACGTGGTCAGGTGATTGGGTGTCACTTGTGCCATACCGTTGTACCCGAGATTTTCACACTCCTAACTATCCCTAGATCCACTGATTTCGATGTGATAGTGAAGTGGAAACGTGAAGAGACGCGTACAGCACGAAAGCGTACCGGTACAGGCCCACATCATCTATTGACTGACAGAGACCGCCAACAGTTGAAGAGGGTCGTAATGTGTAATAGGCAGACATCTATCCAGACCATCACACAGGAATTCCAAACTGCATCAGTATCCACTGCAAATACTGTGACAGTTAGGTGGGAGGTGAGAAAACTTGGATTTCATGGTCGAATGGCTGCTCATAAGCCGGTAAATGCTAAACAATGCCTAACTTGGTGTAAGAAGCATAAACATTGGACACTGTTCAGTGAACAGTGGAAGAACGTTGTTTGGAGTGATGAAACACAGAACACAATGTGGCGATCCGATGTCAGGGTGTGGGTATGGCGAATGCAGCATGGGTTGTGCCAACAGTAAAATTCGGAGGCGGTGGTGTTATGGTGTGGTCTTGTTTTTCATGGAGGGGTTTTTCACCCCTTGTTGTTTTGCGTGGCACTATCACAGCACAGCATCTTAAGCATCTTCTTGCTTCTCACTGTTGAAGAGCAATTTGGGGATGGCGATTGCATCTTTCAACACGATCGAGCACCTGTTCATAATCCACGGCCTGTGGCGTAGTGGTTACACGACAATAACATCCCTGTAATGGACTTGCCTGCACAGAGTCATGACATGAATCCTATAGAACACTTTTGGGATGTTTTGGAACGCCGATTTCGTGCCAGGCCTCACCGACTGACGTGAGTACCTCTCCTCAGTGCAGCACTCCATGAAGAATGGGCTGCTATTCCCCAAGAAACCTCCCAGCACCTGACTGAACGTATGCCTGCGAGAGTGGAAGCTGTCATCAAGGCTAAGGGTGGGCCAACACCATATTGAATTCCAGGATTACTGATGGAGGGCGCCACGAACTTGTAAGTCATTTTCAGCCATGTGTCCAGACACTTTTGATCAGATAGTGTACTTGTGTGGGCGGCATATACTAATTGCATAGTGGAATTTTTGTTTTATTGATGGAATTATTTACCACAAAGTTTGCAATAAACATCCTAAAAACACCTCGTATTCCAGAATTGTGAATGATATAGGTGTTTCTGAGCATAATACGCCCACACAAGTAATGATCCACAACATACAACTCTAGCTGCATGGCTGTGGCTGTTGCCTAAAGTTGGGTCTCCACAGGTATGAATTGCTAACACATGCATCCTCCCTCGACTGTGTGGAAGGTGTGCTTCCTTCTGTGAATGTGTGTGCATTTTTCTCTTCTGAAGAAGGCTTTGACTGACAGATTACTGTATATGTAAAGTCTTTTCATCATGACTATATGAAAATCAGCTTGAAATCTGTATGGTAAATAGCAGTCCATCCTTTTTATGGTGATGTTCCAACCTGGACTTTCCACTGTTTGATTTTGCCTAACGGCCTTTGTCCCAGCCTACAACCCAGTGATGTTTTCCTTTGTTATTTTGCTCTAAAACATTGCTCTACTCAGTGTCCGGTCCTTCACTTCCATCCTGGGTTTCTTCATCGCCTTTCAAACCACACATGCTCCGAGCCACACTGTATCAATGGTATCATCCGCATCAGGATACCAGCGTACCCACGTGGATCGTTGGTGTAACATCTCACACCCCAATTTCTTCCCACCGATAATTACAAGTTAAATTGTTATGTTAATCACATTTCCTGCGTCATCCTCTTGTATTTTCGTGTTTTAGTGTCAGCACTTACCTATGCCACACGAAGATGTGGGTCTGAGCAATTCCCCCTCCAGCTCTTCCCTTAGTCTAACACACGCTTTGCCCTATACTTCACCCACTCTGTCCTTTTTCCCACTTTCTTGTACGTATTTATGCACATTTGTATTTTTACGCATTTTAACGTATGAAAGGTGCCTACACGTGTCTTTATGCGTCTTTTCATCTTATCCAGTTTCCCTCACAACTACCTAACATCTTCATTTGCCCATTTGCAATGCCATCACTGCCACGATGGAATCCTGCTCCATCTTTCTCCATTAGTTCAGAAAAGTACCCCTTTCTCTGGGTAAAACCCAGTCCCACTACCAGTTCCATAAATGCTGGCCAACCAAAGAATCCACCGCCCCCCCTTCCCATCCACCTAACTGTAAAAACTCCTTTCAATGGATCCACACCCTCCTTTCACAATTTCACCTTTTCAGGTATCACCAGTTTTTGTCCCTCACCAACTTGGTCTTACAAAAACACATCTCCTGGGCACGGGCATCCCAGAACCACCTCTTCTCCCTCTGCAAGATATTACTATTGTGCAATCACCACTATACACATCACATCTCTGAAATCGAATCCCTTCCACTCCAGCATCTGGAAGAACATTCCAGGCACCACCACTATAACTTATCCAACCTGCTAACATCCTACTACCGCCTTGAGGCAGCACTGTCCAGCCTCTATCCTGTCCATAGTGTTGCTCCTCATCAACCTCTGATAGCACACAGACCCTGCCTAGCTGACCTTTCCACATCCCCATAATCCCCTTTCCCATACTCCACTAAATCCAGAAATGAAACAATCCCAGAACTATTGAAAACCTTCCCACCAAAATCCTCAGCCACTCAAAAGTTTCAGTTCTATCCATAGGGCTCACGTTCAGCCCTGCACCTCAATTTAACTCTGTTCTACTTGTCAGAGACCTACAATGGAAACACTTCTTTGTCACCAATCCTTTCAGCCAAAGCCAGTCTAATCCCAACATGAATCCTGTCTCTCCTAGTTCACACCACCATCCAACTGTGAACCTGCTCCCCTCCCACTTAACCACCACCTGGGCACCTTCCAGGAATTATTTACCTCCAACTTGGGCTCACAATACTTGTCCAGAACCCTTCCTAAGAACACTGACCTTTCAGCAGAAGAAAGAACAGCCATACACAACCTGAAAACAGGTCCTGAACTTGTCATCATACTTGCAGACAAAGGCTTCCTACTTGCAGACAAAGGCTCCACACTGTTGTTATGAATCTCAGGGACTACCTGGCAGAAGGCATCTGCCATTTGGCTGATACTTCTACCTTTAACCTCTGCCAGAGTGGTCCCATCTCAGAAGTCCAACATATTCTCCAATCCCCACTTAAAGCTTTAGGGCCTTTCTACAACCTCTCCCCTGAATCCATTTCCCTCATCTCTCCTATGACACCCCACACATCCACCTTCTACATGCTCCTCAAAATCTACAAACCCAACTGCCATCTACTCGTCATTTGCCTAAAGGGATCAGTAACATCTCAGACATTGAAACATCACAGGTTTTGGATATGTACAAGGCACTGCCTCCCAGACTGCGTCAATCACAACAAGAGTGACAGATAGCAGGACAAGTGATCCTCCATGCCGTGGAGCTATTTGCTCTGCCATGCCATGCAGAATGTCATGTCTGCAGAACTGGGTTGGCACAAATTCCTCTGTGCCCCAGATATATAAAGTGACACAAAGTCAACATGACAGGTTGCTCCAATGGAGTTCTGAGCCAATTCATAAGCCAGCTCTTAGCAACACATCATTCAAAGCCTAGTCGGAAGCCACCAAAATGGGATCTATGCCTTTCCAGTAATATCCCAAGACATACCTGTCAGCCAACTACACCAAATGCTCAGCCTCCGTCATTAGGGATTGTCAGTGGCATAGTCTTCATGTCCCACCACGTTTATTCACTGTGTGTTCCAGGCATATGCCTGTTATTGTCTGAGAATTTGTATTATTTTTCATTGAGAAGTATTTTACTTTGTTATTAAATCTCCCTACTGTGGTCATAATACACACTTTTCTTGCTTACCTGTGTCTTATTATTTCTTATCAAGCATCTCCCCATGGGCATTATAGCACCCACTGAAAGAATTTCGGTCCTCATTCATCTACACCTCCAACTTATTGCCCAAAATATAGCCTCATATATCAAAGATAAAAACCACTTCCTTCACTGACTCTGCTCTATCCTCAAGCTTTTAGCACCTAGATCCTTACTTGTCACTGTTGATGCTGTGTCCAAATACAGCAACATCCCTAATGCTCATGACCTGGACACTATTGAACACTATTTCTCCCAATGTTCTGCTGGCTCCAAATCCAGTACCTCATTCCACACATATCTTACTAACTGTATTCTAATGCACAACTACATCTCCTTTGAATGGAAGGTATATAAAAAAAATCTGACACACAGCATTAGGCACCTGCATGGCACCCTCTTATGACAGCCTGTTTATGTGCCAACTATAGAAAACCTTCCTAGCCTTCCGAAACCACAAACCCCTGCTCTGGTTCAGGTTCATTCCGAAACTTCATGACCCGGACCTAAGGTCAGGACACCCTATCGTCATTCCACCACACCCTCACTCACCTTCTCTCCCATCCATATCACTTTGTTGTGCTCAACCCAATGTATCACATTCCTGGATGCTGGCCTCCTACTCTCTGATGGTGGCTCCATCCACACCTCTGTCGACATTAAACCCACCAACAGTACCTCTATTTTGACAGCTGTCATCCCTTCCACCCCAGAAAACCCCTCCCATTTATTCTGGCCTTTGATGAAGATTGTAGGAGGAAGATAGAAGAAAGGAATGAGTCAAGAAAAAGAATGTTGTAGAGATGAACAAGAACTATTGTAGAAGAATACCAGTAGAAGAGAAATGAAGAAGATAAGGAGTGTAGGAAGAAAAAGAGTGAATTTGAAAAGTAGTGAATTGATGAATTAGAAGAGAGAAATACTGCTCAGGACAAGGAAATTCTATATGCTGGTAAAAGATATAAGGAAAGGACTGCAGCCTAAAGCAGTTTTCTGTAAAGATAAGGAGGGAAATCTGATTGAGTGAAAAGATCAGATTCTAGACAGATGGGTGGAGTATTTTAATGAGCTATTGAATACAGAATCAGAAAATGAATGTGAAGTAGATGCTGCTATGGTAGAAGAGGTGGAACAGGAAGTAAACAGAGAAAAGTACCAGGAAACTGTCGACGAACTTACACTGGAAGAAGTTAAAGTTAGTATCAAGACTCTTAAAAACAATAAAGCTCCAGGAGAAGACAATATAATAGCAGAAGTGATAAAATATGGTGGATAAAAACTAATAAGGGTTTTAGATGAGATTATAATGGTAATGTGGCGGGAAAAAAAATTCCAGAGCAGTGGAATACAGGTATACTCTGCCTATATGTAAGAAACATCACAAAACTGACAGTGTGAATTATAGAGGAATTGCTTTGCTGTGTATTGTATGTAAAGTATTCAGATAAATCATGATGAGTTGACTCAGCACATGTGTAGAAGAGTATCTAGGAGACTACCAATGTGATTTCAGAACTAATAGATCCATTACAGATCAGATTTTTACCATCAGACAGATGTTATAACATCAATGTCCACCAGCTGTTCATTGATTTCAAACAATCTTATGACAATGTCAAAAGGGATCAATTCTGGAAGGCAATTGAAGATGCAGGAGTACCCAGCAAACTTTTAAGAATGGTCCAAATGACTCTGAGAAGAACAGAATGTAAAGTAAAGGTTGAGGGAAGTTTATCAAAGGTGTTTGAAGTTAACCAAGGATTGTGACAGGGTGATGTGTTCTGCACTATTCTGTTTAATGTTCCCTTGGAGGGGGTAATGCAAAAGACACAAAGTGGCAGTCTGGGGGAACACAATTTAACAGAGTGACACAGGAGCTTGAATATGCAAGTGATACTGATTTGTTATCCAGGAGGAAACAGGACCTGGAAGAAAAGCTTGAAAAATTAGAAAGATATGGAGTGGAGATGGAAAAGGTTTAGTGAAGGAGAAAGAAGCATGACTTTGAATGGGAAAGAATTTTAACACTGTCAGAGCTTTAAATATCTTGGGTCACTGGTAACTCTGAGAATAATGATATGAGCGATGTTATACATGCAAGGATGACAGCTGGTAACAGGAGGTACTTCTCACTGATTAAAGTATGTAAAGCAAGAATCCTTAGTAGGAATCTGAAGCTGATTGTGTATTGTACAGTAGTGAGACCTATGGTGATGTATGGTTTGGAGACTTGGACAATGATGCAAAATGATGAGGAGTCGTTGCGGAGATGGGAAAGGAAGATACTTAACAAAATCTTCAGGCTAGTGGATGATAGAGGGTTTTGGCAAATCAAAAATAATAAAGAGATCAGAGAATTGTACCGCAAACCAGGTATCATGACAGAAATAAAGAGTAATAGACTACATCGGTTGGGACGTATAGAAAGAATCGTGAATAGCAGCACAATCAAGAAAATTTTCAAAGGAAAACCAGGTGGACACTGTAAAAGGAGCACTCTAAGGACCAGATGGCTAGACAATGTTGAGGAGGACTTGAGAAGAATGGGAATTAGAAGATGGAGAGCCAAGGCAGCCGGCAGAGAAGAGTGGGTGGAGTTTGTCCAAAAAGCCAAGGCTGTAGTGCCAAGGAGTAAGTAAGTAAATTTACTCTGGTCACATGGGTATAGCGTATGTTGCAGGTCTCACAAAGGCCTTCATAGATGTGGTCTACAAATAAATTTCCTGTGTCATATCCTCACAACCAGCTTCCCCCCCCCCTCCCTCCCCCCCAATCTTCCCACTACCCCCAAGAACAAGCTACAATGGAGCGCCCTCTTCACCATCGAATACCACCTTGGTCTGGAACAACTGAACCACATTCTTCATTAGGGCTATGATTATCTATCAGCATGCCTTCAGATTAGGGATATTTAACCAAGATCCTTCCCACCCCTGCTAAAGTGGCATTCCATAGCCTGCGGAAGCTCCACAGCAGCCAGAGAGATCATATCACTATGAAAGATCTAGGTGCAAGGTTTGCCCAATCTACCCACCCAGCTCTTCCTATTCCAGTCCAGTGACAGGCTTATCCCACTCCATAAGAGGCCGGGCCATCTGTGAAGGAGCCATGTTATACATCATCTCTGCTGGAGGCATTGTTCAACTTTTTATAGTGGTATGACTACCAACCAGCTATCTACGAGGATGAACGGCCACTGCCAAAATGTGGCCAATAGCAAAGTGGAGCACACTATGGGATAACATACAGCTGTACATAACATACTTGATTTCAATGGCTATTTCAACACCTGTGTCATCTGGATCCTCTCCTCCACAAATAGCTTTTCTGAGCTATGCAGATAGGAGTTGTCCTTACAACATATTCTACACTCCCTAAATCATCCAGCCTCAAGCTATGGCAACCTACTATCTCCACACCCTGCACCAAACTGTTCCCATCCCCTCTGTCCCGTCACCTCTGCACAGTTTGGCTCCTCTCTCCCTCATTGTGAGCTGCTCTGTGCAGGCACATCCACCAGTCTTCTCTCCTTCTCTGCTCCTCTCCTTTCCACTTCCAGTTTTTTCCCCCTCCTGTCCCTCCCCCACAACCTCCTGACACTGCACCAGTCAGCCCTGTCCTGCCACCTCTACTGCCTGCATTCTCCATCAGACAGTGCCGTTTCCTCTTCCCCCACCCACACCCTGCTATCTCTCCCTTTCCTGCTCCCATTCAATGCACATCTATTGCAGTTTGGCCGTGTATGCACTAATTCCTTTTTCCCCAGCCATATCGTGCCATCCTTGCCCCTTCCTTTCCAAGCAGTGGATTGTTATTCCCATTCAATGTGTTCCTGTTGCAGTCTGGTGAGAGTGGTCAGAGGTACTGGTAAGGTATTTGTGAGTTGTGCTTGCTTTAGCAAATGTGTGTATTTCTCTCTTCTGAAGCAGGCCTTGGCCAAAAGCTTACATGTAACAGTCTCTTCATCATGCCTATCTGCGGCTTAATGTGCCATCTTTATGGTGAGTAGAACTCTACCCTTCTCATAATATTGTTGCTTCATGTTTTAAATTGTTATTTTTCATTTTATGTACATTTCTTTTTTCCATTCCACATATGGATATTTTGTTAATTGAAAATAATAACTCATTATTATTCAGCAAAAACATTACTGTAATGATTATCTGTAAAGAAATGCTTAAAATGTAACTTTTTTTACACTGTGCACAAAAAATGAACAAAATGTTTCATATGGTACGCACAACAGAGAACACAATATAAAACAAAACTTAACAGTGAATAAAAAGTTCTTGGGTTTGTAACTGTGTCAAGTAATTAAAACTGCATGAGCTATCGGCCAAGTACTCCTTGGCCATTGTCAAGTGATATGACTGCCAGTGAGCTGTTAGTACGTCACTTATATGCAGTAGCTGCTGGTTGTGACATCACTGGTGCCTGCCTCATCACCATATACGAGCATACGTTGACTCAGCATTCGATGTGTCCGCTTCAACCGCATGACTGGTGGACCCCCCCCCCCCCCCCCCCCCTGTGCTGAGCTGCTGGCCAGCGTCTGTATTTAGGGTGTTAGTGGTGATTTTTATTTCAATGGCTTCATTAATTACACAATTCCAGAAGCCGTTTGTGCGCGCCATGATGGATGTTCCATCATATTTTATCCAGTGCCTGCTTCCTAAAGCATGCTCAGCTAAAGCAGATTTCTCGGGGTAGTGTATGTGATATCATCTCTCATGCCCCTTCCTGCATTGTTCCACAGTGAGTACTGTTCATCTAAAGTAAGACTAGCTACACTCACAAGATATCTTGTAGACCCCAGGTGTTCTGAGACCTGATGCATCAATTGACAAATCTTTGTTGGAGGCCTGAAGATCGATTTGCTCGCCATCAGCCATATTTTACAAACATTGGTGCAACGTACAAGAATGATATCAGACACTGATAACCTGCCCCATAACTTGAGCACCTATGCAAGGTCTTCAGGAGCAACTGCTATAACGTCCATCAAATAAATGAAGTGATTTCATGCAAGACTCACAATGAGACCACCAATGAGGAGCAGGAAAAGAAACTTAATTTCTTACTGTTCTGTGGCTCTGTGTTGGTCAAGATAAGCCACCTGCTGAAATGACACAAGATCAAATTGATCTTCTTGTCCCCGACAAAAATCCATCAATTACTGAGACCTTTTAAAGCTGCAACAGGTCTCATAAAACCTGTGATCTACAAGATACCTTGAAAGTGTGGCCATTCTTATGTCAGACAAACAGTATGCATTATTGAACAACACAGGAAGGAGCATGAGAGATTTTATTGCCTACGCTACCCTGAGAAATCTTCTTTAGCTGAGCTTGCTTTAAAAGACGTACACTGGATAAAATTTTATGTAACATCCATCATGACACACACAAATGGCTTCTGGGATTGTGTAAGTAAAGATGCCATTGAAACAAAAATCACCAATAACATCATAAATTGAGATGGTGGCCTGCAGCTCAGCACAGCATGGCATCAAGCCTTCATGCAGTTGAAGTGGACGCATGAAATGCTGAGTCAATGTATGTCTGTGTACGGTGATACTGCACATACCAGTTACATCACATCCAGCAGCTAATGCATATAAGTGGCATACCAACAGTTCATTGGTAGTCATATCACTTGATAATGGTCAAGGAGTGCTTGGCCAAAAGGCCATGAAATTTTGAGTACTTGATGTGGCTGGAAACCCAAGAACTTTTTATTCAATGTCAACACTGCGAGGCTCTGTATTTTTAAAAACTCAGCAAGATTTCGAATTGGCATTGGCGATTCTCTAAATATCCTGACTTGTATCTGGCATATTTCAATAGATTGGTAAGCTTTGGCAAAAAGAATTGATAATGTGCTAGCATCTGCAACTTGATTATATTGTTTCTCAAGTGGAGACTGCCATCACAATCATTGAACAGAACCATATCTGATAATCCTCTCTTAAAGTTCTTCCAACTTCAAAAACTGGGTACATCCCACTGCTCCACCTGTGCTGTCGAGCCCTTTGGGATCACCAGATGAACAAATTTCTCACCATCAGGTACAAGATGGTTTCTTCACACTTGTCATTGTTTTGAGACTAACTGTAAGTTTGGTGCAAGGATTTGAGAATCTCTTTTTGAAGTCCCAAATGTCATTGAGACAGCACAGAAATCTGATGAACCAAATTCTGCTGGCCGGGGTGGTTGAGCGGTTCTAGGCACTACAGTCTGGAGCCGCGCGACTGCTACGGTCGCAGGTTTGAATCCTGCCTCGGGCACGGATGTGTGTGATGTCCTTAGGTTAGTTAGGTTTAAGTAGTTCTAAGTTCTAGGGGACTGATGACCTCGGAAGTTAAGTCCCATAGTACTCAGAGCCATTTGAACCATTTTTTTTGAAACCAAATTCTGGCCCAGTCAAAAAATACTTGAAAGATGTTTTCTTTCCCAGTGAGGAAGAAAAATCTTTCTTATTGGTAGATTCTCTGGGCAGGACCACATAGAGCACTGTATCTGAGGACAAGAAACTTGTCCATGTGATTATCCCGAAGTGCTCGACAGCAAAGGTATAGCCTTTGGACATATGCGGCTTTCGATGTTGTAAGAACTTTGTGATAAGACTTTCAGAACTAGTTCTGTTGACTGATTATGATATCTCCATTTGAAGTCCATAATTAAATCTCATCACCTAGGCTTATGAATGTATTGGAATATGCCTGATACAAATCAGGATATTTAGAGGATAACTTGTGGCAATTTGAAACCCAACTGAATTTTGTTTTACATTGTGTTCTCCACTGTGTATATTATGTGAAGAAATTTTATTCATTTTAGTATACAGCATAAAGAAGCATTTCTTTAAAAATTATCATTATTGTAATGATTATTTATCATAATAACGAGTTACCTAATATTTTCAATTAACATAATACATGTATTTGAAACAGTAAACTAAGAAACAAAACAAAAAATGGGAGTCAAACATAAAATAATAATTAAAAACATACAAATATAAGTAAAATAAGTAATGAAAATAATAATGAATATCTGTACATTTTAATGCACTAACGGCAGATTGTGTGCAGTTTATTTTCCAAAAATGGTATTTCAGGAACCAGCTTTATTACACATTTGTCTGTGTGCAGCTTGAAAGCTTCCATAATTTTCAATTTTTCAAAATTATTTAATGGTGGTTGGGTAGCTTGCAAAATTTCAAACTATTACATATTTGATTATACAGTTTTTAAGAATGGCAATTACATATCAACTTTAATATGAAAAACATTTTTCATATATCATCATTTTAAAGGTATTCCTTCCAAACCTAAAATGCCAAATTAACTTTTGGGTGTGTTTTACCTATTAACAGTGAAACTGGACACAACCAAAAAATATGTATTGCATTATTTTGCCTCCTGGCAAGTTTCATCATGACCATTTGTTTACACTTGGGAATGCTCCCTTGTTAGTCTCACCATAATTTGCTGGATCTGTGATCAAACAAGGGGGTTATGCAAAGCTGTGCCAAGCACATGCCTGGCTTGGACATGGGAAACCATGAGTGTCAAGTCTCAGGAATAGGCCAAAATAGCAAAAAGTTTTTCTTGTGAATAGGAATTTTGTAGCAGAGTGAGTACTGTAAATAGTAAAGTTTGGAGAAAAGAGAACCACTTGCATTAATATCAAGAGCTCTGATGGAAACCCAGTTCTAAGCAAAGAAGGGAAAGCAGAAAGGTGGAAGGAGTATATAGAGGGTCTATACAAGGGTGATGTTCTTGAGGACAATATTATAGAAATGGAAGAGAATGTAGATGAATATGAAATAGGAGATATGATACTGTGTGAAGAGTTTGACAGAGCACTGAAAGACCTAAGTCAAAACAAGGCCCTGGGATTAGAGAACATTCCATTAGAACTACTGACAGCCTTGGGAGAGCCAGGCCTAACTCTACCATCTAGTGAGCAAGATGTATGAGACAGGCGAAATACCCTCAGACTTCAAGAAGAATATAATAATTCCAATCCCAAAGAAAGCAGGTGTTGACAGATGTGAAATTTACCGAACTATCAGATTAATAGGCCACGCCTGTAAAATAGTAACAAATTATTTACAGACGAATGGAAAAACTGGTAGAAGTCGACCTTGGGGAAGATCAGTTTGGATTCCGTAGAAATGTTGGAACACGTGAGGGAATACTGACCCTACGACTTATCTTGGAAAATAGATTAAGGAAAGGCAAACCTACATTTCTAGCATTTGTAGACTTGGAGAAAGCTTTTGACAATGTTGACTGGAATACTCTTTCGAATTCTGAAGGTGGCAGGGGTAAAATACAGGGAGCGAAAGGCTATTTGCAATTTGTACAAAAACCAGATGGCAGTTATAAGAGTCGAGGGGCATGAAAGGGAAGCAGTGGCTGGTAAGGGAGTGAGACAGGGTTGTAGCCTATCCCCGATGTTATTCAATCTGTATATTGAGCAAGCAGTAAAGGAAACAAAAGAAAAATTTGGAGTAGGAATTAAAAACCATGGAGAAGAAATAAAAACTTTGAGGTTCGCCGATGACATTGTAATTCTGTCAGAGACAGCAAAGGACTTGGAAGAGCAGTTGAATGGAATGGACAGTGTCTTGAAAGGAGGATATAAGATGAACATCAACAAAAGCAAAACGAGGATAATGGAATGTAGTTGAATGAAGTCGGGTGATGCTGAGGGAATTAGATTAGGAAATGAGACACTTAAAGTAGTAAAGGAGTTTTGCTATTTGGGGAGCAAAATAACTGATGATGGTCGAAGTAGAGAGGATATAAAATGTAGACTGGCAATGGCAAGGAAAGCGTTTCTGAAGAAGAGAAATTTGTTAACATCGAGTATAGATTTAAGTGTCAGGAAGTCGTTTCTGAAAGTATTTGTATGGAGTGTAGAATAGAAGCTTTCAAAATGTGGTGCTACAGAAGAATGCTGAAGATTAGATGGGTAGATCACATAACTAATGAGGAAATATTGAATAGGATTGGGGAGAAGAGAAGTTTGTGGCACAACTTGACCAGAAGAAGGGATCGGTTGGTAGGACATGTTCTGAGGCATCAAGGGATCACCAATTTAGTATTGGAGGGCAGCGTGGAGGGTAAAAATCGTAGAGGGAGACCAAGAGATGAATACACTAAGCAGATTCAGAAGGATGTAGGTTGCAGTAGGTACTGGGAGATGAAAGAAACTTGCAGAAGATAGAGTAGCATGGAGAGCTGCATCAAACCAGTCTCTGGACTGAAGACCACAACAACAACAATAACGACAAGTAACAGGTTAGAGCAGCTTCCAGATTAGACTTATATTATGTGGAATATGTGAATAGTATGAATTTATTGTGTTTAGTAATAAGGAAGCTATAACCAGTGGCAGAACAGCACTGACCAGGTACAGCATGGTCTGAGAGTTGCCACAGAATTGGGTGGTTCAGATTTCCTGTCTTTACATTATGAGACATTGACCCAAAGCAGCAACATGTTGAAGCACCACACGGACGTTAGATGATCATTAGACGTGATGACATCAGTTAAACTGCTATACATCTGCCAGGATATATTCCACATAACACTAGTAAATCTGCCAGTGGTGTTTGTAAAAATTTGATATTATTGAAGAACATATCAGTACTAGGTAAAATTGTATGAAGTTTGTCAAAGATGTATTATGGTCAAGGAGGGTAGCTAGAAAGAAACAGCAACCCAAAAAGTAAGCCCATGCTATTAGAGAGTTCAGTGTGACAGGATAACTGAACTGCTTGTATGTACATATTATGCACATTTATTGCTGCATTGTGAGGGTAAAACTTTTGTTAAGAAGATAAAATGGACTGTGTTATTGGAGATATAGCATTAACCCCCATGTATACAACTGATAATGCAGCAACAGTAATGCTGCCACTCACTCTCTTCCACATGTAGATAACTTTCATTACTTGTTAGGTCATAGTGAAAAGCTAACAGGACAGTATGCACATAGATCAATGAAAACAGAATCATACACATCGGGTTGAGCCTGGGCTCCTTGATGTTAGTACCAAAGTGCATGTACTGTTGTTTGTGTAAATACAGGGTTTGACTGAAAGTTGTATATCAGACTTTTATTTAAGTTATTAGAAGTACGTAATATGAGAATGTATTTTAGCATACAAACAGTAAGTGGGCTAGAATTCCATCATGATTTGCATTCCCTTCCCATCTTGTGAAATCATGTAGTTACTATCAGGAATAAGTGAGAGCTGAAGTGAAGACAGTGCAGATGAGAAAATAGGGTCTCAGTGGTTGTGAGATACTGCAAATGAGTCTCACTGAGTGAAGTAGAGCCTGCCAGTGTTAATACTTGTAACTGAATCAGTGCTTATAATACAGACAATATAAATTTGGGGGCCAGATGCTTCTCAGAGGAAGGAGTGGTAATGGAAGAGTCACAAAGAGTGCCTAAAACAGAGCAACAGGAGCCTGGACATCGACCACTGGACAAGGCTCCAGCTGACGCAGCAACCCAGCACAAGTAGCCAGGAGTTGTTGCATTTAAACTCCTTTGGACTGTGTCTAGTCTGTGTCAGCTACAGTCTTAGAGTCTTCATCATAACTGTGTCACTGCCGTTACTGCTGCTGCTGGGCTGCTTCAAAGGACCACTTCCTGAGTGCCCAGAACTTGGCCTTGTACTTGCCTGCTGTATACACAGGACGCTTGCCATTGCATCTGACTCTGCAGTTCGGTAGATGCTCACTGCTACTCTCAAGAATTTGGTACAGAGTAAGATTCTGGGAAATTCTGTGACATGTTGCAGTTGAGAAGTGCTGCTGGTTGCCTCGTGTCTTTAGTGGCCACCACTGTTAACTCAGCTCCCAATGTGCCAGCTGTACCACCTCAGTTTGCCACCTTCTGAGCAGCACATGCACACCACTCTGCTGTTACTAGTTGGAATATTATGAGGGGATGCTAAACTGCACCAGAGGTGAGGGAGCACTCTTGTGACTGCCCAAGTTGAATGGATGTAACAAAAGACATATTTATGTTTCACTCTTGTTTCTCTGCAGTTACTTCAGGTCCATTACAGATTTGGAGACAGAAGCGGAATGGTTTGAAGACGTTGAAGAAGGTGCATTCCATTCTGTCTATTGCTGGCAAGCAGCAGTTGAGTGAGGTGGTGTATTGTGCTCATGCCAGTTATCTATTGCAAGGGAAATTACAGAGTGACTGCAGCAGCACTTATGCATCAGATTTGGCAGAAACTGAGCAACATCCAGATGGAAACCATTTGGAAGATTCAGATGGCTTTTGGTGATGACGCTATGAGCATCACACAGATAAATAAATTAATGCCATGTGGCTAGGGCCTCCCTTCATGTAGACCATTCGCGTGGTGCAAGTCTTTCGAACTGACGCCACTTTGGCAACTTGCATGTCGATGGGGATGAAATGATGATGATAAGGACAACACAACACCCAGTCCCTGAGCGGAGAAAATCTCTGACTCAGCCGGGAATCAAACCTGGACCGTTAGATATGACATTCTGTTGTGCTGACCACTCAGCTACCAGATTAAGGAGTGATACAACTTGTTTAAAGATCTTTGCACATCACTGGAGAGGATTCGTGCTCCAGTCGGCAATTAGCTGCTTATGGTGGAGCAAAAGCAACTTCGTGTTGAAGTCTCACAGGACACGCTGGACTCCACAGTGACCCTGACTTCATGAGCACCATAATCACTGGGTGTACAGGAATAACCAAGTAACCAAATCCCAGTTATCACAGTGGAAGCATTACTTGTCACCAAGACCAAAGATGGCCTGCCAAGTGCAAAGCAACATCAAAGGGATGCTGACTGCTTTCTTTGACTCTCGCGGTATCCTACACGGTGAGCACACCCACAGGGTCGTGCAATCACCAAAGAGTACTACAGGGATGTCCTCCATTGCCTATGTGATGCTGTGTGGTGAAAGACGCCAGACTTGTGGTCAACATGAAATTGGTGCTTCCATCATGACAAACACTTCTCACACTTGATTCAAACTTCTTTGATGAAAAACCAATTTCCTGTGCTTCAACAGGTTCCTTACTCTCCTGATATGGCCCCCCTGCAATGTCTGGCTGTACCCGAAACTCAAGAGGCCACTGAAATGAACGCGATTACAGACAATAGAGCACATTATGACAGCAATGACAGCCAATCTATACTCCAATTCAAAAGAGGCTTTTTGGCGTGTTCCAAAAATGACGGCACTGCTGGGAGAAGTGTGTGGAGTGCCAAGGCAACTGCTTTGAGGGTGATTAGGTGTCCAATGCTTGCTCCACATAAGCCAGATTTTCCCCCCTGGCCAAAGGTCAGATACTTTTCTAAGAGATCTTGTACAGGTCAGGGAGAGCCTGGTTTCCTTAAGGTTGGAACAGGATTGCATGTAATATCATTTGTGTAAATGCAGTGTATGACTGAACATTATATATGAGACTTTTATTCAAGATATTAGAGGTATGTGATAAGTAATGTGAGAATGTATTTTAGCATACAAATACCACACAGGTTAGAATGCCTTCCTGATTCCCATTCTCTTCCCACCGTGCCAAATGATGTAGCTGCTAATGGAGTGAAACTAAGAGCTGAAGTAAAGATAGTACAATTGTAGGATGTGCAGACTCAGTGATTATGAGATACTGTAAATAGTGTTATTGTGGCTGAAGCTGAGCACACCAAAGAGTAAATATTTGTGAGTGAATCAGTGCTTATGTTGCACACACTTTTCAGTAGAAGCCTGGGCTAGATTATTCTTAGGGGGAAGGACTTGTAACAGAATAGACACAGCCAGTCCCTAAGACAGAGCTCCAGGAACTGAACATCACCGCTGTATGTTGCTTCTGCTGATACAGGAACTCAGCAGAAGCTCCAACTTCTGTACTGCAACTTCCACAAGCCAATGACCTGGGACATTGAGCAGCCTCCATGGAGTTTCTGCGATTTGTCCCACTGCCTCTTGGCAGCAAATGTACCGGGTGGTCAAAAAGTCAGTATAAATTTGAAAACTGAATAAATCATGGAATAATGTAGACAGAGAGGTACAAATTGACACGCATGCTTGGAATGACATGGGGTTTTATTAGAACCAAAAAAATACAAAAGTTCAAAAAATGTCAGACAGATGACACTTCATCTGATAAGAATAACAATAATTAGCATAACAAAGTAAGACAAAGCAAAGATGATGTTCTTTACAGGAAATGCTCAATATGTCCACCATCATTCCTCAACAATAGCTGTAGTTGAGGAATAATGTTGTGAACAGCACTGTAAAGCATGGCCGGAGTTATGGTGAGGCATTGGCATCGGATGTTGCCTTTCAGCATCCATAGAGATGTCAGTTGGTCACGATACACTTGCGACTTCAGGTAAGCCCAAAGCCAGACTGAGGTCTGGGGACCTGGGAGGTCAAGCATGACGAAAGTAGTGGCTGAGCACACGATCATCACCAAACGACACGCGCAAGAGATCTTTCACATGTTTAGCAGTGTGGGGTGGAGCGCCATCCTGCATAAACATCGTACGTTCCAGCAGGTGTTTATCAGACAGGCTGGGGATGATGTGATTCTGTAACATATCGACGTACCTCTCACCCATCACGGTAGCAGTAACAAAACCAGAATCAAAGAAAAAAGGCCCGATAGGGTAGATGAAGTAAATCCAATCCATACCATGATTTTCTCATCGTGCAATGGAGTTTCCACGACAATTCTAGGATTTTCGATAGCCCAAATTCTGCAGTTGTGGGCGTTGACAGACCCTCAGAGCATGAAATGAGCTTCATTGGTCCACAACACGTTACTCAACCAATCGTCATCTTCCGCCATCTTTTGAAATGCCCACACCGCAAATGCCCTCCGCTTCAATAAATCGCCAGGTAACAGTTCATGATGCCAATGGATTTTGTACGGATAGCATCGGAGGGTATGTCTATAGCATCGGAGGGTATGCCTAAGTGCCAACCAAACAGTAGCGTATGGAATGCCAGTGCGACATGCGACTGCACGAGCGCTGACTTCCCCGTGCATAGACGAACCCACTACTTTCTTCCTGAACTGTCTGAGCAGCATTACGCCTTGTGCTCGGTCGCCCACTACGGGGTCTATCGTCTAAACAACCCGTGGCTTCGAACTTCGAAATCATTCTCACTGCAGCTGCATTTGTCAACGGACCTTTACCCGTTCGAATCCCCTTCCTATGGAGATAGGATCGTAATGCTGAACTAGCACATTCCCCAATCTGATAATACAGCTTCACTAAAAGCACCTTTTCAGGTAACGTCAACATGCTACAATTGATGGCGCATCTGATTCTCTCTCTCATTACAACTCCTTTTATACACGATTGTCGTGTGCAGTCACTGACATTTTGCTGTCCAGCGCCATCTGTCGGACATTTTGTGAACTTTGTTTTTTTTTTTTGTTTTTTGGTTCTAATAAAACCCCATGTCATTCCAAGCATGTGTGTCAATTTTTACCTCTCTATCTACATTATTCTGTGGCTTATTAAGTTTTCAAATTTATACTGACTTTTTGATCACCTGGTACATTGGTCACTAACCATGTTCCAGACCATTCCAGTGTGACACAGAAGCAGAAGCAATTGTGTGAAATTGGCCAGGAATAGTGGCATTTAAATGCTTCTGGGCCAACCAACTCCATCAACCACGTGGGAAATGTAGCTGCACCCAGTCTGTGTCAGCTGCAGCCGTCTCAGAGTCTTCAACGTAATGATGTCACCACCAGTACTGCTGCTACCCCAAGCAGGTTTCCTAGACCACCCAGACCTCCATGGCTGACACACTGCTACCACTACTGCATGATGGCTCAGTATTATATCTGCTGTCGGAGTCCACCAGCCACCCACTGCTGCTCTGCACACTTCAGGCCAGAGTTAGATTCTCGGCCACGCCATGAACTGCCACACTGGAGAAGATGCTGTTGGGTGCATTCTGTACACAGAAAAGCTGCATCTTGCCTTGGTCACTGCTGTCATTCAACTCCCGGAGTGCTGATAGCTGTACCAGTTCAGTGCACAACCTTTCCAACTGTGTATGCACACTGCTTGCTGTACACTGTACCATTCACCATGGGGTGTAAACTACCTCACATCCACAGCGGAATACAACACATGCACCCCAGCACCCCAGCTAATGCTAAATGAGTTAGGATGAATTGGCAGCCAAACCAAATATTGGATTTCCTGGCTACAAACATGCAGACAAATCAAAGTGACTTAAAAAATGGACCTTTCCAGGACCACCTGATTAAAAGACTTGGCTTTTCAGTCCAAGTATGCCATTTAAACATAGAAGGCATTAGGCGACCTAAAAGTGAGTACCTATCTAACCGCCCTGTAGATAATGATATTGATGTAGTTCTATGCCAGAAAACACACTCCAAGTGTGGGAGACCTGCAAAAAAGAGGTAGGATCCATGGCTACAATCTTGTGGGTGCTACTTATCACAGTGTCGTCATTGTTGCCACCTACGCAAGGAGCAATATTTCGTCAAATACAGAAAATGAGATCTATTATGCCTTGAAACAAGTGGAGGAGACCATTATAAATAATATTTACAAGCCATCAAATGTGCTGTGGCCACTGGACGTTTTGCCAATTACTGTCCATCTATCGAATTTTGCTGGTCACAATGATTGTGGTACTGCACTCAATGACTGGGATGAAAATGAAAATCTATACCTGGTTTATGATGCCAAGGATTTGGAAACTTTCAGATCCAGAAGAAATTACAACCCGGATCTCTGCTTTGTGTCCCGGGACTGCAGAGGGCATGCAGTGCCTTTACCCAAAGAAGTCATACCTAATTTCTCACACAGCCAGAACAGGCCAGTAATCCTCTGTATGGGGCTCTTTGTCCCAATAACAAGAACTGTACTGCATCCCAACTGGAATTTCTTCAGGGCTGACTGGTGGAATTTTGCTGACCACCTAGATAAATATCTCTTTTTATTCCACCAGAACCTAAAAGCTACCCTTGATTTTTTGGGGCTGTTTGTACTGCTGCAAAGAAGTTTATTGCTCATGGGTACAGAAGGGAATATACACCAATGTGGAATGAGCATTGTGAACAACTTTATGAACAATAAAGCTGTTGTATCCTGCCTACTCTTCAAAGCTGGGGAGTCTAGGAAACCTGCTTCTCAGATCGCTAGACGATAATTCAAGCAAATCATATTAAAGAGTTTTATTATGAAATGAATCAGTGACAATACTTAACTTTGACAATAACACAGATGTGTGACAAGCAAAGGGTGATATGCAATATAATCAATGTCCTTTAGCTTAACTACTCCAATACATGTGAAGTAATACAGTGGATGCTTCTATACAGGTCGCTGGCCTTGATGCTTCTGTAGAACTGGGCCATAACCAGTCAGGAGCGGTGCTTATGTTCTCTTCACTTACAGGCTGCTGCTGTTGTGTTGTCCTAGAGAGGGGTTGGTCAGCATGCTATTGGTTGACATCTTCTTCACAGCCCTCTCCCTTATGTCATTCCCGACTGGTGTGCTGGCGCTTGACTTTACGCTATGACATTCCTCCCCCCCAAAGTGATGAACCATCATTGTATTGTGAGCTTGACAATTGTGGGGGAGGCAGGAGTGTGGATGCTCTGAGGGACTGGAAGCTGTGGCTGCAGGAGACATCAGGCTTGCAGTTTTACCCCACCATAAGGCTTTGCTCTGGCGGAAACATCCGCCAGAAAATGACCAGAAGGGTATGCATCCACCACCTCAGGCTCAAAGCAATATGTAGAAGGTGTCAGCTGTTGCAGATCCATCAGTAGGACGAGAGGAGGCGGAGGAGGTGAAGGCTCTGTCTCCATCGGATTGTGCCACGGTGTCGGTGGCTTCTGACAGCTGCTGTGGCTGAGCTGTTCTCAAGATCCATGAATCTGGGGAAGAGACACAGAAGGATCACCACGCACATGACAGTGGAAAAGTTGATTGTGATGTCAGTGCTGCAATCTGTTGCGGCCTGAAATGAGATATATGCATGTGCCAAGTCAACGAAGGATCTCGCCTCGCACCCAACGTCTGCCTCCGCTGAAAACCCTATAAACACAATATCATGCAGCACAAAGAGATACTTGTGGCATTCCTTCAATGATGGATGCTGAGGCAGGGGAGCAAGTGTAGCAGTGTCTGATGGCAGCAGCTGTGAAGCAATTCCACCGCCCATGGTCCATCTCGTGGATGCGGATGATAGGAGGTGAGAAACAGTTGCAATGCTTGATCCCTGGTGTGTGCAGTCCAAAGTTTGGCCATCTGCTGCTTGAATGTTCTGGCAAAACATTCTGCTTTGCCATTTGACTGTGAATGGATGGGTGCGCTTGTTAGATGCTGTATGCCATTGTATTCACAGAATGTTTCAAATTCATTTGCCGTGAAAATAGAGGACAACACCTGAATTGTACTACTTGACATTGTTGAGTTCATTGGCACAGTGGAAGAAAACTTGCTATATGCTTCTACCACAATCAACCAACGAGTGTTCCAAAAAGGTCCCGCAAAGTCTATGTGCACACGTTACCATTGTGATTGCCACTTAGGCCAAGCAGAGAATTTTTGTGGTGGACTGGACTAATTTTCTGCACAGGTGTGACACTGTGACATCATCTGTTCTATTTGGGTGTCCATACCCTGCCAAGTACAGTGTCGTCACGCCAACTGTTTTGTACGAACAATCACTCAGTGTCCTTGGTGAAGTTACTGCAACACTTCTTTTTGCAAAGTTCTGGGGATCAACACAAGTGACTGTCCACTGTCATTTTGAAGAAGTGTAACACCTTTCTGTATAGCTAGGCTAGGCTGACATGCAGAGTATCAGCACACTATGGAGTTGTATGTGCTATGCAAAGAGCGAGGCTGAAATTTGGGAATGTATTTTAGCAAAATGTTCAAATCTGAATCAGCTTCTGTGGCCTGTGCAATTTTCCCATTGTTCAGAGGAAAGGAGTGAAGCAATTCAGAATCCTGAGCATCAATGTGACAACAAGATGCAGCAGAAACGTCAAAGACTGTATCAGGGCCAATTGGAAGATGTGAAAGTGCATCAGCATTATCATGTCAGTCGTCAGACGATACACAGTCTTGTACTGGTATTGAGACAACAAAAAAGCCCATCGTTGCAATTTTTGGGCAGTTCATACAGGAACTGGCTTCAACGGATGAAAAAAGGACTGCAATGGCTTGTAATCGGTTACTAAGTAGAATTTTCTGGCATACAAATAGTGTTGGAATTTGGTGACACCATACACAATAGCCAATGCCTCTTTCTCTATTTGTGAATAGTTACAATGAGCTTTGGACAACACTTTTGATGCAAAAGCAATAGGCCTGTCTTTATCACCAAATCTGTGCAAAAGCACTGCACTGATTCTGTAAGAGGAAGCGTCAACTTGAAACACAGCAGGTTTGTCAGGATCAAAGTGAACCAATCATTGATCACTGAATTATGCATCTTTAAGTTTTTGAAAAGGTTCTTGGCACTCATCTGTCCAAATAAAGGGGACATTCTTGCAATGCATGCAATGCAATGGAGCTGCAATTTGTGCAGTATTCGGTATGAACTGAATATAATAGTTAATTTTCCTGAAGACTGAGTGCAATTCTGTGACATTGTAAGGAACTGGCAGATCACGTTTGGCTAACAAACGTGATTGAAGAGTATGTACACCTTAACTGTTTATGACATGACCAAGATACTGCAACTCAGGTTTAAAAAAATCACACTTGTCCAGTTCTCACTTTAGTCTTGCATCAGATAACACATGAAACAAAACACACAAATTTGCAATGTGTTCTTCAGGTGTATGACATACTATGACAATATTGTCCAAATAGTTTGAACAGTTTGGTACTTGAGCAGTCAGCTGTTCCAAATACCATTGGAAAATAGTGGATGCAGAAGCACTCCCACAAGGCAGTCACACATATTTAAACAAGCACAAATGAGTATTCACAACACACACTTTTTGAGATTCTCCATATAGTGGTATTTGAAGATATGCATCGCGCAAATCAATTTTTGGAAAGTATCGACCAGCACCTAATCTGTCCATGAGACCCTCTGCATGTAGCAATGGATAAGTATCACTTACAGATTGTGGGTTGACTATAGATTGTCACCACAGAGGTGAATGTGACCTGAAGGTTTGGGGAGCAAAAGCAGTGGACTTGCCCATTGACTAGTTGATATGGATGCAATAACTGCACTATTTTGCAGTTCTTTAGGTTCAGCCACTGCTTTGTCCTGTAATGCAGTGGGAACAGTTTGGGTGCAACAAAATTTCAGCTGAGCATTGTCTTTCGTAGTAATATGTGCAACAAAATTGTTAGCTGTGCCTAAACCTTCAGAAAAGAGTGCAGGTAATTCTTTCACCAATCTACCTACACTGTCTTTTGCACTGAATGCAGTCACTGACAACACAGTGTCCTCAATTTTAAAGCCAAACAAATCAAAAGAATCAAGGCCAAAGATATTCTTACAACTGCATGATTATAGCACAGTGAAAGTCACAGTTTGTGTATGTGGGCAATACATAGCAGACAAAGTACATGCTCTGAGAATGGGAATATCTTGTCCATTAGAAGCCATCAGGTGCATGCTAGTTTTAGACAGGCACGGGGAGCCTAACTGTTCATATGTGTTAGAATTCAGCAATGTAACAGAGGCACCGATGTCCAACTGAAATTTCACATGTTCTCCATGAAATTGCAAATAAACAAAAAGCTTGTTGGACTGGTGTAGCACTGAAGAAACTGTTCTCTTGATATTTTTACTAATGCCTGCAGCAGGCTTTGAATACACTGCATTGATTACATTGGCCCTGTGACTAGATTTTTGTGAGTGGGCAGAATTCTTATGTTTGTTCCATTGCAAACATATGGATTGTATGTGACCTTTCTTGCCACAAGCTTAACACTGTGCTTGTCGGGATGGGCAAACTTGGCATTTGTGCAATGAATAGCACTGAGGGCATGACTTAATTTTGTTTGCCTGTTTAGAGAGTTGTTTATGTGGCATGGAGGACGAGTAAGGGGCAATTCGATCCAACAAATCTGTGGCTGCTCAAATTTATCAGCCGGCACGGCATCTGAATCGTACTGATCTAGTATTTGCACTATGTGTTGTAATGATGGATTGGACTGTTTCAAAATCTGTTCTCTAAGTTTGACATCAGTTGCACTGCACACAATCGCACCAAGCAACATCACATCTGAATATAAAGCACCACAAGCACATTTGAATTTGCATTTCCTTGTCATATCCTGCAAATCGGTTACCCAGTTGTGATAAGTTTGTTCTAATCGTTTCTTGCAATGAAAGAATTGGTACCTAACTGCCACCACATTCACTTGTTGGTCATAATAGTTAGTTAGCGAAGCTACAACCTGATCATAGGAAAGTTCACTCAGAGTGGCGTTAGGGAATAATTTCTGAATGAGGTGAAACACTGCACTTCCTACTGTGGACAAAATATAATGTAGTTTCACAATACCTGGTATGGTGTGAGCAATTACTGGGCTTCAAATTGTTAAAACGACTTGAGCCATTCCTCTTGTTCATTAAACTGGCAAAAAGGCGGTGTGGCACTCAGGGCAACTGTAGGTGCTTGCTGCACTGTATTGGTGTCTTGAGTCGTGAGTAACTGCTGTATTGTATTTAGTAGAGTTACAATTTGTTGACTCTGAAACTGAAACATCTGTGTTAGCTGCATTGCATCTATCACTTGCTGCTGTGGCACCTGAGCAGGTGGTGATACAGGTGGGTTGTTCATTGTGGGAGAGGCAAATGCAATAAAGAGACAAGAAAAGCAATAAAAATAAGTACAAAAGCAAAGAAAATTCCCATAATCCTGAAAAAACTGATTAGTAAAAACATTATAAGAGACACTATTAAAACAAGCGAACACACCCCTGCAAGGAAAAGACAAAGTAGAATTAAGGTGCCAGCAAAACACAACAACCTACAAAAAGAAAACAGAGAATCAGTGGTGGCTCTTGGCTCTGGGTTCTTCTGAATATTCGTCAACAATGTTGTATCCTGCTTACTCATCAAAGATGGGGAGTCTAGGAAACCTGATTCGCAAATTGCTAGACAACAATTCAAGCAAATCGTATTAAAGAGTTTTATTATGAAATGAATCAGTGACAATACTTAACTTTGACAATAACACTGATGTGTTGCAAACAAAGGGTGACATGCAATATAATCAATTTCCTTCAGTATGACCATTCCAATACAAGTGAAGTAATACAGTGGATGTTTCTATCCAGGTCATTGGTCTTGATGCTTCTTTAGAACTGGACTGCGACAAGTCGGGAGCAGAGCTTATGTTCTCTTCACCTAGAGGCTGCTGCTGTTGCATTGTTGTCCTAGAGAGTGTTTCTGTTAACTTTCACTCTGGGCTCCACGTTAGATTGTTTGTTGTTCAAATGGTATGTACATACTTCAGTTTTACTTGTACTGTGTTTAAGTCACCACTTTCTGAAATAGGAACTCACAAAGGATAGATCTTCTTTGAGAATTGTCTCTGCTTGTCTGAGATCCTTGGTTTTACAAGCAAGAGCGATATTATCTGTGTAGCAAAATTTTTTTGACCTGGTATTATATAGGTTGAGTAATAGGGGGGCTAAGACAGAGCCCTGTAGTAGACCCTTGCTTAATATCCTCTCCTTGCTCACATTGTCTCCCAAGTAAACACAGAAATATCTATTGTTTATCACGGTGTTATGAGAGTTACTGTTTTTCAGCATCACATTGTTTTTAGTAATTTGTATACCATGTAGTTAGGTCTATGAACATGACAGATGTCTTCATGTTTTCTTGGAAACCAGCCTCTATGAAAGTTGTTAGGAGCAGCACCTGGTTGCAGCAACTTTTCTGTGATCTGAAGCCGCTTACTCAGCTGCGACATGTTGTAGAACTAAACCACTAATTCTGTTATAAATGAGTCTCTCTAAGGGTTTATAAGTATAGCTCAAAAGTGAAATTGGTTTGAAACTTTGAGGATGGTCATCTGGTTTATGTGGTTTCAAAATTTTTGCTCTCTTTAGCTCGTTGGGGAATGATCCCCTATCTAGGAAGTTGGAGAAGAAGCGGACCAACCATTTTTTCATAATAGCCAATGTCTATAAGATATTTTGGGTTTATATTATCCAGATCAGATGCTTTATGGTGTTTAGTTTGTTTCAATTCAGTCAGTGTAAATGGTGAAGATAAATTAGATTCATTTGAGAGAGGTGAGTTCTCATTTTATTTTGGAAGTATGTTGATTGTTGCAGGATGATGTACATGTTTCAGCTATATGGTTAGTGATTTGGTTACCTGAAATACCAGGCTTCTGCCTGGGTTTGTTGGAGGCTTCACCAAGCTTACGCAGAAGACTCCATGCCTTTCTTCTTTTAGCAGTGTCAAGACTTTGGAGTAGGTCATGTGCAATGTCACTGTCACCACTTTTGCTATTGTTATGGCGTAAAGTCAAGCACCTGTGCGCCAGTTGGGTACGATAGACTGGAGAGGGCTGTGAAGAAGATGTCAGCCAATAGCATGCAAGATAAAAACTCATAACAATAGTATTCAAAGTTATGTGGAATGACATGGGGAGCTCCAGCAGATACCTTGTGCACCTCATGTATTGTACTGGTCTTCTCAACAACTGAGTATTGTGCCCCAGTGTGACTAAACAACTGCCACACCAACTTCACTGATGTCCAGTTGTACCACCCTGGGACAATCTGACCAACACCAATTTATTGGCTTCTTCTGCTGAGCAACATCTATCCACCTTTAATCTGTAGAAGTGAGATGTTTCTTAGGCAATACTGCAAGCTACAGGAAAACTTGGAATTACCCATACAGGGAGACATACTAAGTCTACAATGACATAGACTCCATTCAAGAAACACACGATTACAGCTAGTAGAATAGCTAAATGCCACTAATACCAGGGTGAGAGACCTTTGGGATCAGAACTGTCAACTTATTGAAAATCCAGAAGAGCGTGAGCAGTTCCAAAAGTATAATTCTAACACTGCTGTCACAGAACTCAACAGAAAACTACGAGTATATGAGTCAAACTGAACACTGGGCAAGGACCTTCTTTACAATTGGGGTGCTACAGAATCTTTAGTTTGTGACTGTGGGACTCTGAACCAGACAATCAAGCACATTAGAGATCAATGCTCCTTGCGTTCATTTCGGTGGAGTTGGAGTGACCTAAGGAAGCCTGATGATACAGCTCTTATAAGGATTAGGAACTTGGATACTGACATTTAGTTAGTTTTATATGTAGTATTGTATTTTTGTATTCTTGTTATACACATATAATGATGTCCTATACCTGTATTTTTAAACTGCATGTCAGCCATACATATAAATAAATAAATTGTACACTGTCACCTGCTGCTACGACATAGAATCTTACCAGAAAATGCTAAATGACGCCAGAGATGAGGGTGCTCTCAGATGGCTGCCCAAGTTGAATGAATTAATGAAGAAGTGTCTATGTTCATCATTTGTTCCTTTTCAGTTACCAATGCCATCCAGTACCATTTCCTAAGCTACCTTTGAACCAATACTGCCCAGGCAGGAAAGTCATCACTATACAGAGCACCAGCAGCCCTGACCTGTTACACTTTGGGCCCAACAGAGATAATGTCTGACTGTGCCTCATAAATACATAAACTTGCACAAAATTTAAGGAGTAAACTATAAGAGAACATGGTAAAAACTAAATAAGTAGATGTCATTTAGTTAGAAGCTAATAATATAACAATTTTAACATTTTTTACACAGAAGTTATGATTTCTGGCATGCTTTTGACCATACAGACTGAATCCCTTCTTTGCACAAATGGTTTAGTGGTTACATTACTATGGCCACCTTCAAACTTGGTGTAATAGTTAATTTTACCTGTGACAGACTAGAGGTCTCCCCTGGCAGCTCACAACTCATCTGAGGATACATGTTTGGCTGCCCTGGAGCCCCAGCCTTTGCAGTACTATTTTCGTTTTTTCTGCGCTGCAAGCCTGTACTTCCAATATCCCTTTTTCCTCTCAGTCTTTCCATCAGATGGTCATTCTGGTGCAGACCCCACTTGGACCTGGTATGTGATTTAAGACCCTAGTTTTCCATTTCACTTCTGGCACTCTCTTCACTTTTTGATTAATAAATGTATGGTCTCCATTGTTTGGGTTGACCGGCCACCACTTTTCCAAATTATTAGGGAGTGCTTATCCTGCAGGGAAGGTTGTTCATTGTGATGTTTGTTCCATCTTTGTGTCTTTCCACCTTAGCACTCATCCTTTCCAGTACAGTAGTATGCCCAAAACCCAGTAAGGTAGCCATCCTGTTGTGGGGAGTTGTCAAGTTCTTGCACGATGTTAGCCCCTGACATAGCAGGCATGGCGCTGTAGCTGTCTGAGCTGAAACATACCCATGTATGCAAAGGAGTATGTTCCCATCATTAATGGGGTATGGGGACTCCGAGCAACAGATTATTGTCCATTTAGCCGTTGCAGAGGCTGGGTGTGCCCATGAAGAGAGCCCTCATTCAGAGTGGGTGAAAACATGGCAGATGACTTGCATATGAAGTGAATGAAGCTTTCTTCCACTGATGCTCCATCAGTTTCTTCAGAAGAAAAGAACTCGTTCAACACAGAGAGATATGACATCAAAATATTTCCTTCCCTGGCTGTGCTATGGGAGGAATGCGGGGCTATACAGCGAGCATAGAAATACTCCCCCCAATACCTGATTTTTTACAAGGACAGATGAGGATTCTTTTTTGGCCATAAAGCTTTCAATATTGGTAAAGAATACAGAGTACAAGTATGAGGAAGTTGCAGTCATTTCCAAAATCAAGAGTGGGGCAATTTTGATTAAAGCAGCACCCCCTACCCAGTCACAGGCGTTGCTTGCTTGTGACGAGCTGGGTGATATACCGGTGACTACCACTCTCCGTAAGAGTCCAAACTTAGTACAAGGCATCACTCTCCAGTGTGACCTCCTCTTGCAGTCTCACATTGAGCTACATTCCAACTTGGAGTGACGGAGTGCACACTTAGTCCGCCATGTCCACAGTGGGCCAAGGGACGATAGGGTCTGTATCTTGGCCTTTGAGGATGGATGATTAATTGCCTGAAAAGGTCAAGTTGTTGGTATACCAATGTGACATGAAACCACGTTCCTCACTCCCCCATGCATTGCTTTAAATGAATGAAGCACATGTCTTCCTTTTGTGATGCCAGTCCAATCTGTAGGGATTGTGGATGACCCACCTTACTGCTGATGCAGTGCCTGCCTGACAGTATCCCACATCCTAGTAGACTACAGAAATGTCTTAAACTTCCTGACTCACCTCAAGTGCTAGCGGATGACGTTAAAGTGGCTGATCTGGTTTTATGTTTCAGCCACAAAGGTGGTATTTACTTGTCTCTGTGAGGTGGGGCACTTAGGCCACATTCAGCACCTGAGGAGCATCCTCACCTGCCCTGACCCAAGGGACCCATGGCAGGCCTTGCTCAGCTGTTTGGCCTGGCCTCTACCCTTCAAAAAGAACAAATGGATTATGACAGGTATTAGAATCTCTTGTGCAGAGAAAAGAAGATTACACGATATAGCAAAGACGCAGAACATGCCTCCTGAATTTCATTTGTACCTGAAGAATTACAAGAGGATCCTCAAAAATGTTGTAAGGAAAGCTAAAACAATGGCAAATGACAAATACATTGAAAATTCAAAAAACAAATCTAAAGCTATATGGGAAGTTATAAAAAATCAAACAACAAGTGAAACTATGTTGTTGTTGTTGTGGTCTTCAGTCCTGAGATTGGTTTGATGCAGCTCTCCATGCTACTCTATCCTGAGCAATCCTCTTCATCTCCCAGTACCTACTGCAACCTACATCCTTCTGAATCTGCTTAGTGTATTCATCTCTTGGTCTCCCTCTACGATTTTTACACTCCACGCTGCCCTCCAATACTAAATTGGTGATCCCTTGATGCCTCAGAACATGTCCTACCAACCGATCCCTTCTTCTGGTCAAGTTGTGCCACAAACTTCTCTTCTCCCCAATCCTATTCAATATTTCCTCATTAGTTATGTGGTCTACCCATCTAATCTTCAGCATTCTTCTGTAGCACCACGTTTCGAAAGCTTCTATTCTCTTCTTGTCCAAACTATTTATTGTCCATGTTTCACTTCCATACATGGCTACACTCCATACAAATACTTTCAGAAACGACTTCCTGACACTTAAATCTATACTCGATGTTAACAAATTTCTCTTCTTCAGAAACGCTTTCCTTGCCATTGCCAGTCTACATTTTATATCCTCTCTACTTCGACCATCATCAGTTATTTTGCTCCCCAAATAGCAAAACTCCTTTACTACTTTAAGTGTCTCATTTCCTAATCTAATTCCCTCAGCATCACCCGACTTAATTTGGCTAAATTCCATTGTCCGCGTTTTGCTTTTGTTAATGTTCATCTTATATCCTCCTTTCAAGACACTGTCCATTCCGTTCAACTGCTCTTCCAAGTCCTTTGCTGTCTCTGACAGAATTACAATGTCATCAGCGAACCTCAAAGTTTTAATTTCTTCTCCATGGATTTTGATTCCTACTCCGAATTGTTCTTTTGTTTCCTTTACTGCTTGCTCAATATACAGATTTAATAACATTGGGGAGAGGCTACAACACTGTCTCACTCCCTTCCCAACCACTGCTTCCCTTTTATGTCCCTCGACTCTCATAACTGCCATCTGGTTTCTGTACGAATTGTAAATAGCCTTTCGCTCCCTGTAATTTACCCCTGCCACCTTCATAATTTGAAAGAGTATTCCAGTCAACATTGTCAAACGCTTACTCCAAGTCTACAAATGCTAGGAACGTAGGTTTGCCTTTCCTTAATCTTTCTTCTAAGATAAGTCGTAAGGTCAGTATTGCCTCACGTGTACCAACATTTCTACGGAATCCAAACTGATCTTCCCCGAGGTTGGCTTCTACCAGTTTTTCCATTCGTCAGTAAAGAATTCGTGCTAGTATTTTGCAGCTGTGACTTTTTAAACTGATAGTTCGGTAATTTTCACATCTGTCAACACCCGCTTTCTTTGCGATTGGAATTATTATATTCTTCTTGAAGTCTGAGGGTATTTCGCCTGTCTCATACATCTTGCTCACCAGATGGTAGAGTTTTGTCAGGACTGGCTCTCCCAAGGCCATCAGTAGTTATAATGGAATGTTGTCTACTCCCGGGGCCTTGTTTCGACTCAGGTCTTTCAGTGCTCCGTCAAACTCTTCACGCAGTATCGTATCTCTCATTTCATCTTCATCTACATCCTCTTCCATTTCCATAATATTGTCCTCCAGTACATTGCCCTTGTATAGACCCTCTATATACTCCTTCCACCTTTCTGCTTTCCCTTCTTTGCTTAGAACTGGGTTTCCATCTGAGCTCTTGATATTCATACAAGTCGTTCTCTTATCTCCAAAGGTCTCTTTAATTTTCCTGTAGGCAGTATCTATCTTACCCCTAGTGAGATAAGTCTCTACATCCTTACATTTGTCCTCTAGCCATCCCTGCTTAGCCATTTTGCACTTCCTGTCGATATCATTTTTGAGACGTTTGTATTCCTTTTTGCCTGCTTCATTTACTGCATTTTTATATTTTCTCCTTTCATCAATTAAATTCAATATTTCTTCTGTTACCCAAGGATTTCTACTAGTCCTCGTCTTTTTACCTACTTGATCCTCTGCTGCCTTCACTACTTATCCCTCAAAGCTACCCATTCTTCTTCTACTGTATTTCTTTCCCCCATTCCTGTCAATTGTTCCCTTATGCTCTCCCTGAAACTCTGTACAACCTCTGGTTCTTTCAGTTTATCCAGGTCCCATCTCCTTAAATTCCCACCTTTTTGCAGTTTCTTCAGTTTTAATCTACAGGTCATAACCAATAGATTGTGGTCAGAGTCCACATCTGGCCCTGGAAATGTCTTACAATTTAAAACCTGGTTCCTAAATCTCTGTCTTACCATTATATAATCTATCTGATACCATTTAGTATTTTAGTGAAACTAAACAATATGAAAATATGAATTTATGTTTTGAAGGACAAATGATTTCTTGCCCAACAGAAATTGCAGGGACCTTCAACAAATATTTTGCAAACGTAAGTGTTTTGCAAACGTAAGTGAATACTTGGTGAGTGGACTGGAAGAACACAACAAAATATCACCTCCATCATGCAATAGTGTGAGAAATGTGTCTACATCTTTGTTCCTTTCACCCACAAATATTGAAGAAATTTTATCAGTTATAAAAACCTTGAAAACAGGGTACTCATGTGGAATTGATGGAATACCAGATGCAATTATTAAAAAATGCTGTCTTGCCTTATCTGAACCCTTGACACACTTGTGCAACAGCTCACTGGCATCAGGAATCTTCCCTTCATGCTTAAAAACAGCAAAACTGAAACCACTGTTCAAAAAAGGAAATCCAGAATGTGTTTCAAATTATAGACCAATAGCCCTACTGCCTGTATTTTCAAAAATTTTAGAAAAAGTTTTTTATAAGAGATTGTCTGATTTCCTAAATAAAAATAAAATTCTCTCTCCTTCACAGCATGGCTTCAGGAAAGGCTATTCAACTGAAAGTGCAATATTTGAATTTCTTAATGAAATCTATACTAAACTGGATGCAAGTGAGTTTGTGACAGGCATATGTCTTGATTTATCCAAAGCTTTTAATGTCATTGACCATAATGCCCTACTGCATAAGCTTGACCAATTAGGAATTAGAGGTATATCCAATGAGTGGCTCAAGACATACCTATGTGGTCGCAAACAGGTGGTTGAATTGCAATATACTGAACATAACAAAATCAGCTACTACTATTCAGGATATGAAAATGAGAAATATGGGGTCCCTCAAGGATCAGTATTAGGACCCATTCTGTTTCTCCTCTACGTCAATGATCTTATGTACAACAAGCATTGCCAAACTACCCTCCAATTTGCAGATGATACAAGCTTCCTTATTAGTGGTAAAACAGAAGAAAAACTTAAAGACTCCGCTATCCAAACAATGAACAGTGTAGAACAGTGGTTCAGCTCCAACAAGCTAATTATAAACAAAGAAAAGACAGTAGCACTGAACTTCTATAATGTGAAAGGAAGACACCACCCAAACATAGAAATAGGACTTAGGGACAGAGTTCTTGAAAGTGTCGACAGCACTAAATTTCTGGGACTCTGGCTCCAGAACAACACAAAATGGGAGGTACACATTGAATATTTGCAAAGAAAACTAAGCAAAACCTGTTACTTGATATGGATCTTAAAAACTTGTTGCAGCAAAGCCAGCCTGTTAAATGTATACTACTCCTATGTGCATTCTGTAATTAAATATGGCATAATCTTCTGGGGCAATACAACAACAAATATTAAACTTTTCAGGATGCAAAAGAGAATACTAAGAATTATTGAAGGGGTAAACAATATGAAATCATGCTGACCCATATTCAAAAAACTGTCAGTTCTTCCTCTTCCTTGGATTTTTATCTATGAAACATCAGTTTTCATCAAACAATATATCGATAGACACCCAGATATCTTATTAAAAAATGAAGATATACATGCACACAATACAAGGCAAAAATCTGATCTTCATATGAAACAGGTGAGAACAACGTTATTTGTTGTCTGACAATTTCAGTCAAGAAAAGCTGTAGCTGCAAAACTCGGATTTTATCAATGTGCAATAAAGTGTCATCACGCTTATGCAGCCTCACCCACAGATTTACAAGAAGTCTCCTGAGACTGAAATGTTTCATACAAACCTTCAAAAGCATTATATTCAGAATCACTAATCAGAGGCATATGCATCAGATATGGAGGTTAGAGCTAAGGCATTGTGATCATCAGATCCAACCTTTAGTGATGTTCTAAAAATTTCCCAGCCAATCGAGACAGCACTCAGCATATCAAGTGTTCAGTGATGACTGAGAAATAGAACAAATGGCAGTAAGTTAGCACTGTAGCCAGCATGCATCTGATGACATTTAGCTATAAAGTATCTTCTGTCTCACAACTGCTTGCCACTGGAACAATAATAGATAATAAAGTATTTAGATTAGTAGTTAGAAACAGTTGCCCCTGTCATCAGTAGGTGCTCAGGAGAGCGAGCATAGACTATGAGTTTGATCTCGTCAACCTATGTGGCAGGAGACGAAGCTGCTCCCTCACTGATGTCAACCAAACACAGGGGCTTAGAGAAATAATCTCAATTGCTACCATAGGCACAGTAGACGTCAATGCCCATTTTGTGTTGCAACATCTCGTGCCTGCCACAGAAAATGGTACTTAGAACCTGTAGGGGCAATCAAGTGGCTTGGCCACTGTGTGGCACCCATATAAGCACTATCACACCATTATCCACATCAACATCAGTGCGCTGGCTTAATCATCACCAATACCATGGCAGAGTTTTAGGCTGATGCTTGTGCTGCCTTATCCCTTGTGGTGCCTCTGGCTCTAGCTTCTTTGTACTACCATTGTTCTATGCTCACTCAGCACACAATTTTGCCATGTTGTTCTCACTTACTTCAGTACTAAGTAAATGTATAAATGACATCTACAGTGTGTTATTACCACCCTACGATACATGATAACCACAGTGGTGACCCCGACATTGTCGTCATATGTTTGTGAGTTATTTTATGCTTCTAATCATCATTAATGGACTTCGTGTGCCAACCCATATTGTCTTCAGAACAATGAATCTACCAGTGTCTTTTGGTGCTAGCACTAACCATCCTATTAACTGTGCTTGTGACCATGAGTGGTCAAGTGTACCTCATATGTGCTTACTTAAAAGTGAACAATTGTCTATGCCCAGCCACGCCGGCAACCACTTAACCTTAACCGGCTCAACATGGCCACCGTCAAGTGCAACTATGCAGGAACAGCCACTACATGGACAGTGCACGCTGCCTAGTGACATTGTGAGTGACAACCCAGTCAAGGATGTTGTGGTTTACCCATTGGCTACACAGTCTCCTTCGGTTTGATTTGATGTGCTGACAAAGTTCCAGAACTAAGAATTGAACATTCCACTGCATGGGGTTGCACATTCTTATATACCTAATGTCGCAACACCAACTCCCCCCCCCCCCCCCCCCCCCATCCCCCCCCACCAGCGATGCCGGTCGCCTCGGTGGACCCTCTTGAGGTTCGCCTACACACGGTCGACCGAGCCTGTTCTGTCATTCGTCACCGACACTGCCTGTCACAGACGACATTTCCATCGCAATCAAATGGCATGCCTGCACCCTTGGTTCCGTGCCCTGCTAGCAGAGGCCAGTGCAATCACCTCAGCAGCCTGTCAGGAGGTGCCACCTAGTAGCCTACAGCAGCTACTGCCTTAGCCTCCCGACAGCAGCCGACCCTGCCCGAGCAGCAGACACAAGCAACGTTGCAGCCAGGTGCGGCCTCCTCCTGCTCCTCACCGCTTCACCTCTGAGCTTACCTGCTATGCTGGTACCATGCTACTTATGGGGATGCTGCATGCAACTGTCGTGTACCTTGCACCTACCGAAATGATTCCAGCGGGCACATTAGGCACCACATCCTGGCACGAACCTTCACGGTGCCTACCATCCGACACCGCACCACTTGTTCCACTGGCATGATGCTTCTATGTCACTGACTTGTATCGAGCACTCACTTTCTGATCAACAACGACTCCAATGTCAGCATTATCCTGGTCAAGCACGTGGGCAACATGCTTTTCCCTGATAACCTCGCTTTGATCGCTGATAAACATTTTCCTATCGTGGTCCTCGGCTCCATCAAGATGTTACTTTGCCTAACACCAGTCACCACCTTCCCTTAGACTTTCCACGTCACCGACATGTATGAACCTGTGATCTGGTTGGATTTTTTTACACAATTACAAACTTTCCCCAGACCTGCAGGCCGCTGCGCTCTGCCACTCGTCTGGTTCTACTATTCCGTGCTCGAACGAGTTCAGCACAACTTTTCTCTGTGCCTCCTCGGCTACTTTCCTCATGTGCATCTCTGCTAGGGCGTATTACTGTGCAGCTCTCTGATTTGTCAAATGTGCGCTACAAATCGATGAGCTCCGCACACAGAGAGAGGCGTTACACACCCACAATGCCGGCGCCTCTGTTGAATTACCATATGCGTGGAGTACGATTTGTGGTCCGTCTGCAGAGCCACAACAGGAGGAACCAACATTTGCATCTACTGTGTCTTCACACTACATTGCTCCTGCTTTGAGCTTTCCTCTGCCTGCTGCCATTTCTGCTTCTCCGCAGGCGAATCTAAAGGACGCTCATGTTCTCACTTTGCGGGATTCCTTGCATCGCGTGGCTGCTGCGCCACGCCTTCCCTCGTCATCTGCAGCCGACCCCCTGCCCACACTGTTCTGGCCCAGAAAGGTCAGTGAACCATTGTCACATCTGCCCCCCTCTTGCCCCCCCTGCCTGCCTCCCTTTGCGGGTATCGGCCATCAGCAGTGGCACATGTCATAGAATCCGCACCACAGACAGCCCACCAGTATGTTATGAAGCTAGTTGTGGTAATGCTTCCAAACTGCTGTGCACGAAAGAAATCGTTCAGGATTTATTGGCTTCAGACTTGCTCCAACCATCCGATAACAACTGGTCTTCATCTGTCCGTCTTGTTCCTCCTTACGCATGTGCAGGGACTACAGGTCCCTTAATGCTTGAACAGTTATTGATAACTATCCCATTCCTCATATCTAGGATTTCACACAATTACTACATGGCTCCAAGTTCTTCCCTGCCTTAGATTGTTCGAAGGCGAATCTCTAAATCCCTATGCACCTGTTGGATATTCCAAAGACAGCCATCATCACACCCTTCAACCTATTTGAATACTGTCATATGCCATATGGCTTGAAAAATGCTGTACAGACGTGGTAACAGTTCATTCATTCCATTTTGCTACCTCTGCCTTTTGCTTTTGCTTATTTGGATGACATTCTGATTTTTTTCTCCTCTGCTGAGGAGCACCAGATTCACCTCGATGCTGTCTGTTCGGCCAACGGCGTGGTGATCAACTATGAAAAATCTCAACTCTGTTCTACATCAGTTACATTCCTAGGCCATACTGTCTCGGCCGACGGCCTCCAACCAATGGATTCTCATGTCGAAACCATTCTTGCCCTACCTCTTCCTGAAGATTAGGCTCAACTTCATCATTTTCTGGGTATGGTAAACTTTTACTGATGCCATATCCTCAGGCTGTGTCCATCCAATCGGCCTCACCGACGCCCTCTCTGACAGAAACACCATGGGGAAACGGAAATTGGACTGGACCAAACCCAAGCTCGATGCATTTGATAATCTCAAAACTAACCTCCCAAAGTCGTCGCACTCGCCCACCCTGATCCTGAGGCCCATGTTTCTATTACAACTGATGTAAGTGACTCAGCTGTGGGTGCTGTTTTACAACCGTACACTGCCGACTCCACCCAGCCGCTCTGCTTCTTTTCGAAGAAACTAACTAAGAGCCAGTGTAAGTGGTCGGCTTTCAATCGTGAACTTCTCATACTTTATGAGGCAATCAAACACTTCTGGAGTGACCTCAAGGGGTGACCCTTCATCATCAGCTTGGATCACAAGCCTCTTGTGGATGCACTATGCAATCTGGCTAAGGACCTTCCACAGAGACTATAGTTGTCAACATTCCTCGGATGTTTACTACATCAATGGTGTGGATAATGTTGTAGCTGACTATCTATTCGAATCTCAGTGCTCACCCTTGAACTTAGATGACCTCGCCCAACTCCAGACAGCGATTGGTTTCAGACAGCAAGTCATCGCTCACTATCCAACCTCTAGTCCTGCATGGATCGATGACCTTTCGCAATGTTTCTAAAGTCACTCTTCGCCCCTTAGTACCGCCTGCTCTTCGGTGAGGGATCTTCAGTGCTTTACATAAATTGTCCCACCCCAGAATGCAGGCCATGATGAGGCTAGTCACTGAATGCTTTGTCTGGCCCGGCATGTGGCAGGACTGCCATAGTTGGACCCGTGCGTGTGTCCCATGCCAGCGTAGTAAAGTCGGCAGACACATGCAGCCTTCCACTAGGCAAGTTCGATATCCCAAGGGGTCACCTTCGGCCTGTCCACATTGACATGGTCAGTCCACTCCCCCCTTCCGTGGGGTACAAATACATATTATCTATGATCATCTTCATAACTCATTGGGTCAAGGTGGTCCTTCTCATCAACATACCAGCAGAGACCATTGATCGCTCTTTCATATCCGTGTGAGTTGAGAGGTTCAGCTGCCCTCTTTCCTTCACTTCTGATCAGGGATGACAGTTGGAATCCACACTTTTTGCTTGAATGTGCGAGCTGTGTTGTGTAGCCAAATTCCACACCACAGCCCATCACCCGCAGGCAAACGGTCTGGTCAAATGGCGGGACCAAACTCTCAATGCTGTGCTCATATGCCATGGTGGGTTATGGTCCAAGTCCCTCCCATAAGCAAGACCGAATGCATCGCTGGCCGAGATTCTATATGGAGAGCCCCTCCTCCTTCCAGCAGAGTTCGTGGGGGATGCACCACTGGCTGCCACCATCGATCTTCTGGCCCTTGTGGAATAGGTATGTGCACACGTCGCTCGCCTGTGCATCCCTCTGCCTTGCCCTCATTCCACACTGCCAGTGTTCATCCACAAGGACCTTGCATCATGTGAATTCGTTATGCTGCTTGATGACTACGTGCTAGTGGCTTTGCAACCACCTTATTCGGGCCCACACCGCATCTTATGTTGTAGAGTGAATACATTCGTAATTCATCTAAATGGGCTATCTCAAACAGTTTCCGTTAACTGCTTAAAACTGGCGTGGTTCCTCTCTGACCTGCTTTCTGACATTTCTGATCTGCTTGCCGTCACAGCTGCTCTACCTCCTGACACTGGAAATGCTTCAAGTGACATTCTGCCACATATGCAACATTTTGGTGCATGGGACTCTGGCAGCGTGGTTTCTGAGGTGCCCACTTCTCATGCTGGATGCCGTCTCCAAACGCTGCACTGGCACAATGATTACGATTTCAATGAGGAAAGTTCCCTCCATCGTGCTCCGTACTGCTGTGGAGGGAGGGGAGGAGGGGGGGTGCTGCTCTGTGGTGCCTGTGGTGTAAAGTGCCATATCTCTGACTCTAGCATCTTTGTACTACCGTTGTTCTATGCTCACTTGGCACACAACTTTTTTACTGATGTTGTTCATGCTTGCTTCAGTGCTAAATAAATGTATAAACGACATATAAAGTGTGTTATTACCGCACTACGATATGTGATAACCACACTCTAATCAGTTCGGAGACACATCACTGCCTGTATGCATTGCTGTTAGTAGTGATTACAAACATCAAAATATTTTATTAAAATATCAGTTGTTGTTGCCAGTTAACCATAACAACATACCTCAATATCTAACATTTTGTTAGTTACGGGCTATTAAAATATTTGTATCAGATGCATTTTCTTTGTTTCATTTCTGCATAGACATACAGGCACATTTAGTGTCAAACTATGTACCATTCAAAGGCTTAGATAATTTTCTGAGCAGCTTAAGGAATTTTTTGCTTCCTCAATCAGTTGTGCGAAGGATTTTGTGCAGCAAAACCCCATTTTTGTCACATCCACTTGATACCATTCACAATATATCATGTACTTAAAAAGGAGCTTCACCGTTCGAAAGATCTCAAGGTCATCTCGTTCATTTGCACCAGTTGACAGGTAACCACAATGTAAGTCATTAGGAAGTCAAATTGCTCTCTACATATTTGTGACTATTTTAGGGCAGATATTAACATCTAGTCTAATACAGATGACTACCCCATTTCATGTCTGGAAAATATGCTTCCTACATTAGGGGTTCAATTCTTTTCTCAATTTCTCTTAGTGGATGCTCATCACAGTGACTGCAGAAACAAGGGGGGAAGGGGGCGACTGGTACTTAACACTACTTTTGGGCTGTGTTCCTTTAATTTGGTGTATATATTTTAGTGATACATAAAACAGCCCATCTTGGGCATACCTTAGTGTGCAAACTTCCTTGACAACATTATTGTAATAAGAGCAGCACATAGTAAACCTGCAAGTACTATTCAAGGAACTGAAATCAAATGGCCTGCACAGCCAGCTGGACAAATTCAATTTCTTACAACCTAGCATTAAAGACCTAGATCATGCTTTAAGCATAAATGAATTGAAACCATCAGGTGAGATGTAAATGCCATACTTGACTTTCTTGCCCCTGTAAATGTGAAGGACCTGTAGTCTTTCATGGGTAAAATTAACTATTACTGTAAGTTAAGTTTGAAGAGGCCCAAGTATTGTACCCAATAAACCAGCTGCACA